>NC_043707.1:16827901-16910327 GCF_006229205.1 Suricata suricatta
TGGGTGTCTCAGTTGGTTAAGCATCCTACTGTTGATTTTGGCTCAGGTCATGGTCTCATGGCTCATGAGTTCTAGCCCCATGTCAGGCTCTGTGCTGATAGTGCAGAGCCTGCTTGGAATTATCTCTCCCTCTCTTTCTGCCCCTAAGCCACTCGTGCTCTCTCCCTCTCAAAATAAATAAAACTATAAAAATTAAAAAATTCTTAATTTTATTTCACAGGTGATTATATATATTTAATATATATCCATGATGTCTCTATCTCTATCAATGTATACAGAGAGGGAGCATGAAATAAGCAAGCATAGATAAGTAAAAAGCACTTGTAAATTACCCTGAGAGGTAACCGTTTTTTTAAACATTTTGATATATTTTCTATTATTCTGTACATTGTTTTGTAGCCTACTCTTTTCCCTTAACTATTCTTTTTGTTGTGCCAACTAAACTGTGTAATTACACTGACAGAAAAAATATCCCACTAGTAAGAATTAGTCCCAAGGAAATAATCAAAGATGAACATATTTTATGGAATAGTTTATATTAGTGAAAAATTAGAGGCAATTTAAATAAGTTATATGAATAGCAACTTAGGTAAATGTATACAGTGGCAAGGAAAGTTACCCATAATTATCACAAAACGAAATATTTCCCTCTATTGGCTTTATTTTACAATGAGAATATAACAGTATAGTATATTGTCATTAAAACAAAGTTAAGAGGGATGCCTGTCTGTCTCAGTATGTAGAGCATGTGAGTCTTGATCTTGGGGTTGTGAGTTTGAGCCCCGTGTTGGATGTAGAGAGTACTTAAAAATGAAAACATAAAAAATAAATTTAAAAGTCTATAAAACAAAGTTAAGAAATTAAAGAACAGTGTGTATTTCATAATCCCATTTCATATATAATCTTATTATATAATCTTCTACATACCAGTTTAGTTATTATTTGGCATATATAATTTCTATATTTTAAATATATTTCAACATATTTATGCATATATAACCATGCTTATTTAGTGGGGGTCATGGATTAAGGAGAAACTTCCTTTTCTCTTCAACATGTGAATTCTTTACAATGAACATGTGTTGTTAGAATAATGGTTGAGGTTTTTCTTAGGGGGTTAGAGGTTTTTCTTTAAATAGCTCTCTAAAAATACTGACCTTGCTTCCACTCACTTGGGCAAATGGCCCTTGTATTCAACGTGTGGTTCTTAGACCAACAACAGAGACATCACCTGAAAAGTTAGAAATGCAGATTCTCACCGGTATGCACTTTAAAGTCTGAGAATTCTGCAGGAGAACAGACCGCTTCCTTTCTCTGGACCTGTTTCTTCCCTACTCTAAGGGGCTGTAATCAAGGTGTCTCTATGGTCCCTTCCACTTGCAATTTTTCTAAGCTCATTTCATATCTTATCTGCGTGAGACACTATAAAAAGGCAGCTGAAGAGACCAAAGGATGAGAGAAGCCTGGTTGCAAAGCTCCCACCGCCCACAGGCAGACACAGGTGGGCACTGAAGCAGCTTCCTGTTTCAGGTCAGGGGGGAATCCCTGGGTAAAATGTCAGGGATTTCTCCTGGTGCAGGGGCAGAAGGGCACCCAAGTGGACCAGAATGGAAGGCGTCAGACAGTAACAGGGAGGCAGGAGGCGCTGTGAGGTGCCGGTGGAAGGTGCCGCACTGATCGGGGGGAATGCAGGGTGCCGGATGGCCTCGGGGAGGCGGCAGGCACTGCACCTCGCCACCGCAAGGCCCCGTGCGGGACGCATGAGGACGCAGAGCTGCCTAAAGGCGGCAGGGGGCGCTGCGGAGTCGTGGCCGGCACTTCCCAGGCCGCCGGGGAACTGCACCTGGGCAGGTGGGGGCGGCCCCGAGGGGGCGGGGTTCCAGGGGCGGGGCCCAGGGCCGGCCCACAAGAGCCAGAGGCGGCGGCTGCGGGATGCTCGCGCTGTACGGAGAGCCGAACGGAGCGCACCGGTTCGCGCACGCCCGAGCCCCAGACTCTTCGGAACTGAGCGAGGTGAGCCCAGCCGGGTCGGGTCGCACTAGCTTGGGAGTTTCAGGCACCGAAGCGGCCGCGGGGCCGGGTGGCTTCTCGGACGCCGTCTGCGTGGGCGGCGGTGGAGCTGGCTGGCATCAGCCCGGGGCTGCCTCCCGGTGGCTGGGATGCTAGGACTCCTTCCAACGTCAGTCCGAGTCCAGCCAGCTCTCTGGAGTCTGGCCACGCCATGGCTCGGGACGCAGAGCTGGGGCGACGGGCGTTTCTGGGCTCTGGGGGTCCCGGGCTGCGCCTCTCCTAGTCTCTCCGCCCAGCACCTATTGAGGCCTTGGTGAGACTTGACCGCGATTATTCCTTTCACCCTCTGGAATGTTTTCTCTGGGGTGACTGTGGTTGCAGAAGGAAGCAAACACTTGAATCGGGTTGGTTGGATTCTGTCTGGCTGCTTCAGCAGACATGACTTCTGCCACAGCACAGCGAGTGGTCGCTCTGTGCCGGATGGGCAGGGGCTGTCCAGTCGCCGTGGAGGAGCTCGAGTCCCGCTCCCAGAGCCTGAGGCTTAGCGTCCCTTCCTCGGGCATGGGAGACAGACAAGCTCGGGGGTGGTAGGGTGCAGTAGAGAATCGCTGTCATGAGAGGCCCTGGAATGTGAACAACTCCTTTGAATGCTTGCTATCTGTGTGACCTCGGGCAAGTTATCTAATCACTTTGTACCTCAGTTTCCCCCTCTGTGAAACGGGGACTGTACTAATACCTCATCTAATTATGGGGAGCATTAAACAAGGTAATGTGTCAAAAGAGCTGAGTAGGATGGCAGGAAGTACTAAAGAATCAATAAATGACCGCTGTGATTTTTGCTGCTGTTGCTTTCGTTGTATTATTTGTTACCGTTGGTGGAGCAGCACAGCTAGTAGTTAAAGGCATGGACTCCTGAGTTCAAATCCCAGCTCTGCCACTTTCTAGTGTGACCTTGGACAAGCTACTTAACCTCTCAATGTCTCCATTTCATTTGTGTCATGGGAAAAATGAAGGTGCCTACTTCAGAAGTCTGCTGTGGAAGTGAAATGGGTTAATACCTATAAAGTACTTAAAGAGTGCTCCGTGTCAGCTGCGGACTCTTCCACAAAGGCATCCTGTTTGATCAAGCAGCAAAACCTAGCAGTAACCACATCTTTGCTCTGCTCTGAAGTTGAAACACTGTTTCTGTGCACATTTATCTGTTTTGTGAGGAGCCAGATGGGTTCCCGTTTCTCACCTGTGGCTGCACTGACACTGGGGGCTGATCCATTGGAGTCCAGGTCAGTCCTAGAGAAGGAGATGATGGGGCAGAGGGACCCTAGGGGTTGTCTTCAGGGAGAAGAAGGAGAATTAGAGACAGGAGTGTCCAGAATCTGCAATCCTGAACATTCGCAGAGGAGAAAACCTTCCTTGTGTGGCCATTTTCTTTGACAGGAAATTGAACCTGGACCCAGATTTTTAAACAAACTCTTGCTAAGTTTTTTGCTTTTGAATTGTAGTGAGAGAGGAGGTGAGGGTAGGAAATACTTTAAGTGATAAAACAAAATACTTTACGTTCCTCTTGCTAAGAGACTAGCAGCATAATCTTGAGGGTCGAGAAGGTTTTCTCCAACCCAGTAAGGTGCTATGTGTCTGCGGGAGGGTGGAGGTTGGAGGGAGGTGGCTGTCTCTGGACATCTCACTAGCCTTACCCCCGCCCCTCACACCCAGCACTCTTATTTCCTTTACATCATAAACCTGAAACCCACTAGCATCATAAACTTCAAAGCCTCCCAGCTTTGCCCCAGCTTCCAATTTTAGACAATGTCCCGATGGGGTCAGGTATAACTCTTGAAGTCCAGCACCCTGCCTCAAGAACTTGATGGGATGATCTAAAGCCCTTGCCCCAGACACAGGCCGCCTGGGGGACTGGGGACCAAGTTAAGGTACACCCTACTTTGCCTCTGTCACCAATGGCAGGCATAGAAAGCATAGAGTTTCCTGGGGCGCCTAGGTGGCTCAGTTGGTTAAGCAGCCAATGCTTGATTTCATCTCAGATCATGATCTCACGGTTTGTGGGAATGAGCCCTGAGTCAGCTCTGCGCCGACAGCGCCTGCTTGTGATTCTCTCTCTCTCTCTGTCTCGTGCCCTCTCCCATACTCTCTCTCGCTCTATCTCCAAAATAAATAAATAAACTTAAAAGAAAACAAAGACGGAAGAATTTCTGTATACCTACCCTCCCCCCTTTACCAGTGCTCACAACTGTTGGGAGGTGGTTACACTGACTATCCAGAGTTTAGAAATTGAATAGCCCAGGATCCCAGGGCACCTGGGTGGCTCAGTCAGCTCAAGTCATGATCTTGCGGTTTGTGAGTTCCAGCCCCACGGCTGCCTCTGTGCGGACAGCTCAGAGCCTGGATGCAGCCTGCTTCGGATTCTGTGTCTCCTCTCTCTGTCCCTCTCCCCACATGTGTTCTGTCTCTCTTAAAAATAAATATTAAAGAAATAATAGCACAGGATCCTTCTCTTTCCTTCTTCTTTGGGGAGCAGACAGCACCCAGCACAATACCAGGCCCCTCAAAAGCCTGTACCATGGTGGTGAAGGCTGCAAGGTACCAATCCAGTCCTTCCGCTTACTAGCTGTGTGGTCTTGCACAAATGACCTCACCTCTCTGAGCTCATTCTCCTCCTCTATGTCATGAAGGTAATAGTATTGGTTGTTGAAACACAAAATGAAATATATGTAGATTATATGTATATAGAGAAACTATATATATATTTATGAGACTGATGAAATTTTATACAGCTATGAGGTGACTCTTTATATATATAATATACAGAATACACAATACACACATATGACTTCATTTCTAAAAAGAATGTTATTCCATGTTGTAAAGTTGCTGTAACTGAAATGCATCATGTACACTGATGAATGTGATAATTTGCTTTCCAACACTTCCCCCAAACAAAGCTGTTATCTCATCAAAGTATTTTCCCCCAACAAGTGATACCTTAGAATCAAGGAAACGGGGCACTGTACCTGGCAAATATTAAGTGGCCAATAGCTGTGGGCTATTGTTTATAAGGTTCTACAGCAAATGCTTGATTGTAAAGAGAAGAAGTTAAATAGAAATGAAACAGAAACCCCACTTGCAGGGCAAGCCAAGGGGAAAAGCCTGGAAAACGTGGCTAGGAGTGGACCGAACAGGATCTAAGTTGACTGCCAAGAAATTCTTTTGACAGATTGCATCTGTCAGAAGAGACTTGCAGTGTGTTTGCTCAGTACCAGACACTGGCTAGGCACCAGGGGGTCGGTAAGATAGGAATGCCGCCCTCCATGGGGCGCCTGGGTGGTTCAGTCGGTTAAGCGTCCGGCTTCGGCTCAGGTCATGATCTCACGGTTCGTGGGTTCGAGCCCCGCATCGGGCTCTGTGCTGACAGCTAGCTCAGAGCCTGGAGCCTGCTTCAGATTCTGTGTCTCCTTCTCTCTCTGACCCTCCCCTGCTCTCACTGTCTCTCTCTGTCTCTCAAAAATAAATAAAAAGCATAAAAAATAAAAGGCATGCTGCCCTGCAGGGGGCCACGTGGGAGGAAGCAGTGAGGTGCAGGTGGCCGATAAGACACGTGCAGAGGCTGAGGTGTGGAGGGCTCCTCCTCCAGGCACCCAGGGCAAAGGTCCTTCAAACCAGCGATTCATGGGTTCAACCCAACACAGCTGGGCCTGGGGGCTGCATGAGGAAGAAAGCAACCCTTGGGCAGCTGTGGTGGCCCAAAAAATCAAATATCCTGGAAAAAGGGACTGGGACCTCAAAATGCAGACTGTCCAGCCCACAGAGGGACAGAGAAAGGTGGCCTCTGAGGGCACGTGGGCTGGTGTCTCCCCGGAGTCTGGCCTGACCCTGGAGGCCAGGGAGCGTGAGGTCACCCGCTTTTCTTCTCTGCCCCTCCAGCTTGCCTGGCCCTCCAAGTCCCATC
Source organism: Suricata suricatta (assembly GCF_006229205.1). Classification (NCBI taxonomy): domain Eukaryota; kingdom Metazoa; phylum Chordata; class Mammalia; order Carnivora; family Herpestidae; genus Suricata; species Suricata suricatta. The sequence goes on from NC_043707.1 coordinate 16,833,870, forward strand.
CTTGCCATGGCTCCTGGAGAGAAGATCAAAGCCAAAATCAAGAAGAATCTGCCCGTCAAGGGGCCCCAGGCGCCTACTATCAAAGAGCTGATGCGGTGGTACTGCCTCAACACCAACACCCATGGCTGCCGCCGCATCGTGGTGTCCCGCGGCCGCCTGCGCCGCCTGCTCTGGGTCCTCTTCACCCTGACGGCCGTGGCCCTCATTTTCTGGCAGTGCGCACTCCTCATCTCCTCCTTCTACACCGTCTCTGTCTCCATCAAGGTCCACTTCCAGAAGCTGGATTTCCCTGCCGTCACCATCTGCAACATCAACCCTTACAAGTAAGAGAGGCAGGAGCAGGGATATGGAGTGGGGGGCCAGGTCCCCCTCACCCCCCAAGGCTGGAGCCCCACTCAAAGATGACACGCACCAGCCCACAGGGAGGATTTTTAGAAATCTGAATTTTCTGCCAACATTGGTAAACTCCCTCCTCCAGGTTCTAAATCTGTCCCAAGTTGTCAATCTATCAGCTGCTTCTGAGACTGACTAGCTCAGGCCTACTGGAGCGGAGTCCGCAAGGGTCAGTTTCACTAGGGGTGGGGTGGGTCCCGGAATGTGCTAGAACCACCTCCCACCCCAGGCACCTGTGAATGCACACACACACACACACACACACGTATGCGCACACAGCCTAGCTTAGCCATTTCCCCCTAAGCCCTCTAAACTCACACCCTCACTGTCCCCGAAACATGAGCTGGAGGCTGACTCAGAAGTGACACCCAGGTGACTTCCAGAAGCATCTCAGCTGCCCCAAACCCTCATGTGAGTGAACCCAGCCCCACTAATTGAGATCACCGGGCTCTGGGCAGGATCAGCCCTTGGTACTGCCCTGTTTTCTGCCACAGGGCCTGTTCTAAATGGGTCACTGGAGTTGTGCTCAGGATCATTGAAAACTGATCTGGGAGGCAGGTCAGAATCTGGCAGAATTCATCTGAGCAGGTGTGGGCGTGGGGAGAAGGGAGGAGCAGGGGAGGAAGAGTGTCAGAGGAAACTAACTGGACAAAATCAGAATCAGGTCTAAGCCTCATTCTCCACCTCAGAGTCTTGTCCCTCCCTCCCTTTCTTCGATCTACCATTTGTACCTGAGTCATTTACTCAGAGTCTACAAGTTGGCATGCACTGTACTAGAGTCTGGGGCATGGAACTGAGCAACCCAACACAGTCCTGGTCCTGTAGAGTTGAGTTGTAGTGGAGGAGTGAAATATTAGCAAATATAATTACATTAATAAAATTAATAGTGACTCTTTACCTACATGCACACATGATAAACTCATTGAATCTTTCCAGTGATCTCATTTTATAGGTGAGAAAACTGAGACACAAAAAGGCTAAACGACTTGTCCAAGGTCCCATATCCAGAAGCAGGATGGGGAACAGGACCCCAGGGAGTTTGACTCCAGAGTTTATACACTCAATCACAATGCTGTGTCGTCTGTGCAGGGACAAAGGTGCAGAGAGAGGAGGCAGGGGGGCAGCTGGGAGGGAGGCCAGGGCCACCTGTATGATGGAGATTTGAAGATGACCCTGTGCTTCATGTGGCCAATGCCTGTATCATTCTTCTGTGTTCCTGGCGGTTATCAAAGTGACAGTGATACCTCTTCTGTCCCAGGACTGATTAGAGGGGAAGCGGTGTGCAGGGGCAAGTGTGCTGGGTGGAGATGGAGCTGGTCCCCTGGACCCACTTCCAGTTAGCAGTCATTGTCCTCACCGTGGCTGGTTTATGGGAGGTACCTTACAGTCACCACTCCAGAAATGCGGGTTGGGGCAAACTTACCAACACACCCCAAGAACAAGCAGATGGTGGTGGCAGAAATGAAGCCATGAGAAGTCACACAAGGGTCACACAGGAGCCTGTCACCATTTATTCAAGCGAATAGTCACTTTGGATGGGGCAGATCATGAAAGGCCTCTTTGGCCAAGGAGGTAGTGAAGAAGTGAGCCCACGGCTCACACACACACACACACACACACACACACGTGCGCCTGGAAAGCAGAGGGGAGAAGTACGAGCTCTCTGTCAGGGGAGCTTCCCCTCTCCCTGACTCCTCCCTCCCCTTTGGCAGGTACAGTGCAGTGCGGGACCTTCTAGCCGACTTGGAACAGGAGACCAGAATGGCCTTGAAGAACCTGTACGGCTTTCCAGAGAATAAGTCTCGAAAACGCCGAGAGGCAGAGTCTCGGGCCTCAGCTTGGGAGGGCACACAGCCCAAATTCCTCAAACTGGTCCCACTGCTGGCTTTCAGTCAGGATGACACCAGCAAGGCCAGGGACTTCCTCACAGGGCGGAAGCGGAAAGTCAGTGGGAGCATCATTCACAAGGCATCAGGTGTCATGCATGTCCACGCGTCCAAGGAGGTGGTGGGATTCCGACTGGTGAGATGCATGTCCTCATAGCTGGGGTCATGGGATGGGCTCGAGATGGTGGGTCCAGGACGGTTTCTCCTTTGCCACTGTCCCTATGGTCCCACTCAAAGAAATACACCCAGTTAAGGCTGGAAATTCTTCAAGCAACTAAAACTGATTTGGACAATATTAAGCAGGAAAAAAAAAAAAACCGTCTTAGAAAGGGACCAGAAGCTCATGGAGGCCTGTCAAAGGACAGAAATTAGGGAAGGTCCAGGGATCTGGGTGGCAAGAGATGGTGAAAAGTCATTTCAGATATGGCTGCTAGAGTTAATAAGCTTTCACTATTTTCAGGCTTTTTGTTAAAGACGGAATCAGATCCCATCTTGGGACTATCTGATGGGCCAAGTTTGGATCAGGTCACCTAACAGAGTGTGAGGTGTCATGATGGACAGTCTCACCAGACTGTATCCAACAAGGGAAAAGATGTTCACCAAACCAAAATTAGAGTACAGACACCAGAAGGAAGAAAATAGATAATAAACAGCAGAAACACCCAATGTTCCCTGCAGTACTTGCCTTTGTGAGCTTCTACGGCCTGACTTTTCTTCTCTCCTTCTTGGTCCCATTTAAGGGGCTCTAAGGAAGCAGCCAGTCACCAAAATCAAATTCCATCATCAGTTTCCTGGGTAAAGGCACTCAATCACCCTACCTCTCCATGCCTCTCTTCTATACCTTCTACCTGGCTTGCCAATTGTGAGACCTCAGAATGCCAGTTACAAATCCTGAAGAAATGGCCTTTCTCTTAATCCTGGAGACTTTTCAAAGTCATCCTGGGTCTTTTCATGTGATACTCTCTTGGCTATCCTTGATAGCAAAATCAGTCCTTCAAAGTCTTTCCTTTTGAGACAGATTCCAAACGCTGTGCGATGAGAACATCAGGCACTTACTACAATCTCCTCTAAAGCTCACATTATTACATATTTTAAATGCTGGTCCTCTCAACTAATGATGGCATTTTGGTCAAGATTCGGTAGGTGAAATAATGGAGATGTCATGCCTTGCTCAAGATCCTGCTGAAATATATATTGAAGTCTGAGTCGAGCAGCCAGATTTCTAGACTGCTGATCCAGTAGAAAATGGCTAGGGGTGGGTAGAAAGTCAGTAGCAATAATCAACCAAAGCCTGGATATCTGGAGATCCTACAGAGGCTGGTTTTTCCTCTCACCTGGTAAGCAGTCACAGGGAGCCATGACAGTGGGACACGTGTCCTTCTCAGCCTCTTCCTCGTCTCCGAGGCCGATCAGTCTCAGCACTTTGAAGTAAGAGGAAGCCTATCCTTGCTTCAGGTGCCCCTCCTGTCCCTCTGAGTGTCTGGTCTAGGGTCCCAGGTCCTCATCCTTACTGTACTTCTCAAGGCCAGTGATAGTGCCAGTGACTTCAGCCTACCATCTCCTCTTATTCACAGTGTTCAAATGACACGTCCAAATGTGCCGTCTACACCTTCAGCTCGGGGGTCAATGCCATCCAGGAGTGGTATAAGCTGCACTACATGAACATCATGGCACAGGTCCCTCTGGAGAAGAAAATCAACATGAGCTACTCTGCTGAGGAACTGCTGGTCACCTGCTTCTTTGACGGCATGTCCTGCGATGCCAGGTCAGGAGAGGAGGCTGCCCTCTTAGCTCTGAGGATCTGTGGCTCTGAGCCCCAAGGCCCTAGCCTGCACCTGCAGCGCGGCTATGGGGCTTGGGAGTGAAAGATGCTCTTCTCACTGACTCTGCCCTTTGGAAAACAGCTTACATGGGATCTAGGCTCTAGAGTCACTGAGGAAAATAGAGATGGCATAGAGTCAAAATATCTTTGAACTCATTAAGTTACTCATAAAAACAGAGTGGTTGATGGTATATGTGTAACCTTGTATACCACCATCATGCACACCAATGATTGAGAACTCCTGATCATGCACAAAGGAAGAAATGAAGGAAGGAGAGGTGGGAAAGAAAGAGGAAGAAAGATCTATATACAGATGGCTGAGCTTTCAAACAGTTCTGCCTTTAAGATAACACTCAGATCCCTGGTGGTAACTGAGCAGTGCTGGGACATTCTAGAGTGTTCCTGCCAATCCAAAAGCCTTACTTCATTCTTCTTAAATGCTAAGGCTTTCTATGTTAGTAGATATATTGGTCTTTATGAAACTGAGTGATTGGAATCATATCTGCATGAGGGTTGGGTTTTAAAATCAGTCTAAGGACACATGTGATGTAGTTCCTTCTCTGGGGATCATTTCCTGGTGTTGGAATGAAAAATGTCATGCATTGGCTGAGAAATTTATGAGTAGAGGAATTTGGGGCAGACATGGGGCACAAGAAGAGCCACATCAGGATGAAGACAGAGCTGGGAGGATTAAGATGGGGGAACAAAGCAAAGAATAGTCCTACATCAATGTGTGTCAGCTGGGTGAGGGGCTTTATTTGTGGTTTATCAGACAGAAGGTGAGGAATTAAGTCTTGTCTATTATCCATTGTCCACAAAAGAGAGTTGACCCCATAAACCCTTCCCATCTAGCCTTTAGCTCAGATACATGAGGGGAGTTTCCACTAACGCTCTTTCTGACCTGTATTTTTCCTCATAGAAACTTCACACTTTTCCACCATCCAATGTATGGGAATTGCTACACGTTCAACAACCGAGAAAATGAGACTATCCTCAGCACCTCCATGGGGGGCAGTGAATACGGTAAGGAAATCTACACCAGCAGTGAGCATCCTGACAGGAGGACAGTGGGTGACTGAGCATTCCAGAAATGTGGGATCCCTTCACCGGCCAGAAACCAGGGACACCACTTCCCCTTTTGCTGTACTGTTTCTATCAGCTTCCACATTGGCGCTTCCTTTCTTTTTCTTTTCTTTTCTTTTTTTTTTTTTTTTGTCTCCTCTTTACTTTTGAGAGAGAAACAGTGGCATCACTGGGGTTTCTTCTCCTGGCAAACCACTCTGGCTCAGGCTTGCAGCTGGAATGAGTAATGCAGGGCAGGCACCTTCAGGCAGACTTAAACCCAGATAGCTGACCAGGAGGTTAGGGAGGCAAACATACCTTTATCTTGGTTAAGATCACACATTCTGGAGCCAAAACCCATGGCTCTGCCACTCACTGTGTGACCCTGTACAAGTTATTGTGCTTCAGCTGCACAGTGGGAATCATGATAATGTCTCTGCTAGAGGGTTTTTGAGAGGACTTCATATATGCAGAATGCTTAGAATAAGTCCTGGCACATGCTGTGCTAGTCTGCTCAGGCTGCATAACAAAATATCATGGACTGAGTAGCCTAAACAACAGAAATTTATTTAGTTTCTGTTCTGGAGGCTAGGGACCCAGGGTCAAGATGCTGGTAAATTTGGTTTCTGGGGAGATCTCTCTCCCTGGCTTGCAGACAGCTGGCTTCCTGCTGTGTGCTCACCTGGCCTTTCCTCTAAGGCAGAGACAGAGAGCGAGAAAGCTCTGGTATCTCCCCCTCTTATAAGGACACCAGCCCTATGGGATTGGGGCCCTCCTTATGACCTCATTTAACCTTTATTATCTCCCTAAAGGGCCACACTATGGGGTAGGATTTTAACATACAGATTATGAGAAGAACACAATTCAACCCTTAACACCCACGGACACACAACAAATGCTCGTTGTGTGTTGTCATTACTACTGTTGGTACCATTACTACTCCTACCACCACCACCGCCAATAGTACCATTACAACCTCCAGTACTATTACCACTGCTCTCACTAGGGTGACTTCTGCAGGGAAGGCAGGAAACAGATGGGCCTGGTAAAGTCCTAAGCAAATTGAACATGAGTTGACACACAAATATCCTCCCACAAGGAAACGCAGGAAAACCCCATATTGACTCCTAGCCTTTGCTACTGTGTAGTCTGTATCTTTACCAAGTCTGCAAGATCCAGGGCACGTACTTTAGTGGAATGAAGTAGTCTGGGAACTGGGAGCAAAGAGTGCAGAATCCAGGCTCTGCTGCATATGTCCTGTGTGACCTTGAGCAAATCACTTCTACTCATTTATTTACAAATGAAAGAAGTCAGAATGACCTCTCAAAGTTTCCTTCTGTCAATCCATATAGGCCATGAGCTCATTTGCTCTGCCATTCACCAAACATTTATTGAGTGCCTGCTGTGTGCCTGGTTCTCTTCCAGGTATCAGAGACCCTTCCAGGTAGCTTGAATGATAGTGGGGAAAGACAGACAACAAATGAATGAACAAGCACATAGACATTATCTGATTATAAAGCCTAGTGAGGACTATGAGAAAAATAAAGTAGTGAAGGGCAAGGGGGTGTTGGGGTTTCAAATAAGGGGCCAGAAAGGCATCCATGGAAAGAGTTTGTTAGGGGTGAGAAGATCCATATTACGATCCCCAGAAGAGCATTTGGGGCGGTAGCAAGTACAATAAACCTCTCAAAGGAAATGAATTTGATATGCTCTAGAAACAGAAAGAAGTCCAGTGTGCTTGGAGCTTCTTGAGAGAGCAGGGAGGGGGATGACAAGGGAAACACAGGCAGGGCTGCATCGTGAAAGACATGGCAGCCACGGTCAAGTTTACAGATTTTATTCTATGGCGTTTCCCCGTGTATCCAGTGAGATGCTGCTGAAGGGTTTCAGACAAGGGAGTGACCTGATCGGATTTCCAATTTTAAAAGATCCCTCTGGCTGCAGGGTGCAGAATTGCCAGGATAGGAGGTGAAGTATGAAGAGAAGTTAGACCAAGGATCAGATACTCCATTAGTGCTTTTCTCTAAGGGCTTAAGCAGCCACCGCACTGCACGTCCACGTGGGTGCTCTGCAAAATCCCCCATCTCAAAGAACCATGTCAAGATGCATGTTTTTGGATCAAATAGCAGTTTATTGCTCAGCAGAACTGCAGCAGTGACACTGTTTTGGGGGGACACAGCAGTGAGCAAGTCAGGCACCCCCCCCTCACTTCCCTTCTCCATGAAGCTTCCAGTCTAGCCCTGTCTACCTTTCACTATGTTGGAAATACCTGCCTCTTGGTTTTGAGACTCCCAAAGCAGCGGGAGATGGAGGCTACCAACAGGGAATGTTGAATGAACCTTTGACCACAGCAGCCTCTTCTCCTCTCAGGGCTGCAGGTGATCTTGTACATCAACGAAGAGGAATACAATCCCTTCCTGGTGTCCTCCACCGGGGCTAAGGTGATTGTGCATCGGCAGGATGAGTACCCCTTCATTGAGGACGTGGGGACGGAGATCGAGACAGCAATGGCCACCTCCATCGGTATGCATCTGGTAAGAGAACATTCTGATTTCTGTAGGGGAATCAAAGATTACAGATTCCTTTTTCTTTCTTTCTTTCTTTCTTTCTTTCTTTTCTTTTCTTTTCTGTCTTTTTTTTTCCCTCAAGGAAAACCAGTAAGGTAGTAAGGTTCAGCTTGTGGAACAGCATGCTGGTTTCAAAAGGAAGCGTAAGCTTGTACTTTCTAATCGTTCCTGCAACGATCATTCCAGTCATTATACTAAAAGCCATCTTTGTATCTTCTGTGTGGACGAACAAGGACGCAGGATTCCGTTTTCAGAAAGAGTCGAAAGAACCTTCTTTATTGCAAAAACACTAGCATTTATTTACGGGAACTATGTTGAAAGCAAAGCATCAGAAACCAACTCTGTTTGTCACTAGTATAAATAGAGCAGATTAACACCTTTCTTTCTGGGCCACTTAAAGGTCTATGAGGCATGTAAGCCACTCCGTAAGGACTAATGGGAAGTCACTGGGCCATCAAAGCTCTATTTAGCCAATATTTATCCATCAATTTCACTTCATTTACCAACAACCCCCTTTTCCCTCAAGTCTTTGACCCTCTCTGACCTCCCTGGATGCCAAGAACACTCATACCTGTCAACAGAAGCACATCTGGGCCGCAGACTCTAATGCCCAAGTCAACCATGCCCGATGGGAGCAGAAGGAGAAGACAAGGAGTGTGCTCCAATGCCCCCAGCCACTCCAGTACTTATACAGTTTTCTTGATTGTAGGGCTGGGGTCTTTCTATGCCAGTAAGCTCTCCACCTTTTGTCTTCATTCCTTGTAAATCTATCCTCCAGAGCAGTGGTATCCAAACTGGATTGATCATCAGACTCAGATCCACTGACTCAGAATCTCTGGGAGATAAGCCCAAGATCTGTGTGTTTACCAAACTCTGGTGACTATTCCAAGAGGCAGCAAACTCAGGAACCTCAGCTTTAGAAAGCTGGGTAGTTCAACACGAGAGGAGAAGCAAAGTGTGTCTTCCTAAGCAAGAGGGAAGCTAGAATGACAAAAGCTTTGGCACAGCCATAAATGATGGCTTCGTCCTGAGTTATAAAGTGATACGGTAGGCATTGGGACTTGTATATCCATCCATCACTTGTCCATTCAGCAAGCATTTCCTGCCTGCCTTGACGTGCTGGACACTGGGGCCACATCAGAGTGGAAGACACTGACACTATCCTGTTAGAGCTTAAAGTCCAGCAGAGAGGATCGATAAGAAACAACAAATCAGACAAATGTTTAATTACAATCATCATCAGTACTAACAAGGAGAAATGCAGGATGCATAAGGGGGACGGCTTACCTAGGGCTTTTGTTTAATGAGGGGAAGTGGGGAGTTCATGGGGTGATTTCTTGAGGAAGCAACATTAAGTTGTGGCAGCTGGGATGATAAACTGGCATGGTGATATTCCAGATGAAATCTGTGGCTTCAGTGCCCCATCAAAGGGACAATCCTGGGGGGCGCGGGGGAGAAAGGAAAAGAAAAGAAAAGAAACCCATCAGTCTGGTTCATGGAACCTGAGTGCTCTTGGGAGCCATGTTGTTTAGGGGCTTTGTTCCAACTAAAGAGAGAAATTTGCTCCAACATGAGAAGGGTTGAGTACCAACTCAGACTGTGTGCATACTGATTGCCTTTCCCCTCTCCCTCAAATATTCCCAAGCCCAACCTATGAAACTGGCTTGAAAAGACTTTGGGGTATCCCTTAAGGGTCTGGGTCACTGATTCCTTTATTTACTGGGATTGCAAAACCCCCTAATCAGAATAGTGGACATTTTCACCTAAAATTTCCCATGCAGTTTTATCTGCACCCCGAATAAGAACTTGGGATTTGTAATATATGCTATCCTTTAAAACATGTTTATTACCTATCCTTTTGCCCCCTCCTGCCCTTCTGCCCCTCACAGTGCTTGCAGACTTAGAGGAGAGGGTTGAGAGCTTGGAAAAGTACAAGAACTAGGGAATTCTGCACTCTAATTTTCTTAACATGTATATTAATGTATGTATATATTCCTTTTTAAGTTTATGTATTTAATGTTTTTTAATATATTTTTGAAAGAGAGAGAGAGAGAAAGAGAAAGAGAGAGAGAGCATGAGCAGGGGAGGGGCAGAAAGTGAGGGAGACACAGAATCCGAAGACAGGCTCTAGGTGCTAAGCTAGCTGTCAGCACCGAGCCTGATGTGGGGCTCGAACCTATGAACCGTGAGATCATGACCTGAGCCCAAGTTGGATGCTTAACCAACTGAGCCACCCAGGTGCCCCAAATTTATTTATGTATTTAGAGAGAGAGAGAGCATGCACAAGCAGGGGAGGGGCAAAGAGAGAGGGAGGGAGAGAGAATCCCAAGTGGACTCCACACTGTCAGTGCAGAGCTTAGGGAGAGGCTTGAACTCACAAACCATGACCTGAGCTGAAATCAACAGTTGGACACTTCACCAACTGAACCACCCAGCATCCCTGCTTTCTGATTTTCTTCTCTGAGCTTAGAAATACCCACTACCTTGTTAAACAAATGTTTGCTTTAACAATGATTGGTAAACAAAGACATGGGTGGGTTTTTTGCTACACCTAATTTGAGATGTATAAAATCAAAGCCACAGAGCAGGGTCAGTCAGCTCTCTTGCTGATTTATGAGCATTTGGAACAACAAAACGTGATCTTAGGGATTATTAAGAGGTCAGCAGGGGGTCACTAAGAGTAAGTCCAAACAAACTACACTTCCTTCCTTTCTTATTTGTTTATTTATTTTGTTGGATGGGCCTGTTAAGCTGGTATACTCAGTCAGTTGGTTAGGCAGCCGGTTAAAAAATTTACCACCATTCATTGAAGGGCTGTGTGTTCAAAGCACTAGAAATTCAGAGGTGAGCACAACAAAGTATCTCTCTTCAAAAGATCTTGCCTTTAAGACAACACAGCTTTGTAATACAGTTCCCAGCTCTGTGGGAACAGAGACCTTGTCTGTCTTGTTACCAGGCCCAGTACTTAGAACACAGATACCCAGTAAATAATGTTGGTTGGATAGATGGATGTATGGATGGATGTACAGGTGAATGGGAGCCCAGAGAGCAGCTGTTGGTGAAGACTTCCTAGTGGATAGATGCTTGAAGGAATTTGTCAGGCAAACAGTTTCTGGAAGGGCAAAGCAATTACAAAGGGATCACAGGAAGGATTTTAAGCTGAGTGGTGAAACTTTTTGAGAAGTCTCTTTTGCTAAAGTGTAATCAAGGCGAAGTAATAAAGACACTGGAAGGAGCACCTTTACAGTAATTCCAGAAAGAAATGATGAAGACCTTAACTGAGGCAATGGCTGCGGGGATGAGCATAAGTGAATGGATTTGAGATACTACAGCATGGAAGCAACAGGGCTTGACAACCAAGGTCCGTGAGGAAAGGATAGGGGAAGTTAGATTGATGTTTAGGTCTTGGCTTGGGCAGTAGGGTGGATGGAGGGGCCAGGCTCAGAAATAGGGAATGCAAGAGCAGGGACAAACTAGTGGGGGAAAATGACCACTTCCGTTTGGGACGTACCCAAGTTGTACCTTTGGGAAATTAAGGTGAAAATCTCCATAGATGCTATGGACCTGGAGCTCAGGAGAAAAACTGAGGTGGGGGATGGGATGGGCATCTAGCATAATCCCAGCCTTGGAAATAAATGCCATCACCCAAAACCTAACAAAATGTAAATGTTTAAGGGCTGAGCAGAACAAAAATGGAGAAGTCGGGACAGAGAATGAGGAATGGAGGCCAGAAAGTATTGGTGTCAGATAAATCAAAGAAGAGAGTGAACCAAACCACCAAATACAGTTGAGGGGTCATCAACATAAAGGGAAAAAAGTGCTCTCTGGGTTTGGCAACCAAGAGATCATGGGTATTCTTTGCCAGAGAAGTTTTCAGCAGAAGGAGTGGAACAGAAACCAGAGTCCAATGAGCTAGATCATGAATGGGAGATGAGGAAGTGGTAGGAGAGACAGCTCATCTGGGGTGGTGTAAGGCCAAGTCCTGGAGAGAGGGGAGACTTCACTGTCACCGCAAACCCTGCTGTGCATTTGTATCATAAAACATATGCACGTTTCTTTTCACAAGCATATGTGTAACAGGAAGTAAGTGCCTAGCTTTGTGGGGGGCCCGGCTGGCTCAGTCAGTTAAGTGTCCAGCTCTTGATTTCAGTTCAGGTCATGATCTCACAGTTCGTGAGTTCAAGCCCCACATCAGACTCTGTGCTGACATTGTGGAGCTTGCTTGGGATTCTCTCTCTCTCTCTCTCTGCCCCTACGCTGTGGTGCTTGTACTCTTTCTCTCTCTCAAAAATAAATAAAAACTTTAAAAAAACTGCCCAGCTTTGCACTTCAGTTGCATAATCTCAATGTCTCAGTTACCTCATCTGTGAAATGGGGATGATAATAATAATGTTACTTTATAGGCTGGTGAGAATTCAACAAGTTGATTCATGTGCTTCATGAATCAGTGGGAAAACAATGCTTCATACGTGGGAAGTGCTCTAAGAATGTCAGCTATTACTGTATTTTTTTTTTAAGAAAAGAGAGATGAAGGAAGGGAAACATAAATTTGGAGCAAAAAGAGAAGTTAGAAAGGTTTTTCTTGCCTTTAGTGACACTTTCCTTCTTTATGAAATGTTGATCTCTTCCATCTATACACAAAGAGTACTAGTTATTTGCCAGTTGTGTTGGAAATATCTTTCCTGGTCTGTGCTTGCCTTTTAGTTCTCTTTATCTACTATTTCACATGCAAACACATCAAGTGCTTACATAGTCAAAATTTTTGTTTTCTTCTTTAGTCATTATGTTTACTGAGGATTTTCCCTCTTTAAGATCAGATACTGAGCTGAGTTACCTTCTAGTTATTTTATTATTTCATTTGATACTTTAACCCACTAGAATGTTTTTTCTGTAGGATGTGAAGTGGAGAAAAATTCACTACTTCCTCCAAAGAGATAACAGTAGTCCTAACTTCATATATTGAGTAATTATTTTTTCTCCATTGATTAAAAGTATAAACTTTGCCGGATGCAAATAAATTTTAGAATCTCCTACAGTGTAAAAACAGAACAAAAGCAAAAAGAAAGTTAAACCATACTTAACTCCATGGAGGGTATCATACTGCCACCTAGGCTTTTCTCTGGGATAGTTCATACCTTTGAAGAGGTGAGCTGCAGATGCCCGCCTCCCCCAGGATCCTAAGAAGGAAGCAGATAAGATCTGGTCTGATAAAAATGGGCCCTGTTGCTCACACATATACTCACATGCACTTAATCATGCCTACATATACCCCGGCATGCACACACACACACACACACACACACACACCCCTCACCTGTACACATGTATGCACTGACATGCATGCCTACTCACACATGTATACACAAAACTTACATACATTCACATACATATCTACCCCATTCTCATTTTTGTGTCCCTAGAGGTTAGGGATAGATCAGTTCTGAAAAGCTGGTGGTGGAGGAGAGAAAGTGAGGGAGGAAGGGAGAGAAAGAGAGAGAGAGAGAGAGAGAGAGCAAGAGAGCGAGCACAGGAGTGCTGGCCCCATCTGCCTTCCCTCCACCCCCTGTTTCTTTAGAAAGCAACCTGAATAACCCGGGCCCCTGAGTTCAATAAGCATCCTTACAGAGTACGAGGCCATTAAGGACACAAAAGCATAAAAATCAAAAGATGATTTCTCTCAATCAGTTTTCTCGAAGAGACCCATGGGCTGGTCCTCAAAGTAAAAGCTGCTCCCAGCTTACTCAAGAAGACAAATCCTGTCACCTAGATGCCAGGGTCTTGGATTCCACCCCCCCCCCCCCCCAACTCCCCAGGCAGGTAGAGCGTATACCTTCCATACTGGGCTCTGTGGACCGCTCAGCAGTACCCGCGGGCTTGAAGGAACATCTGCCCAGCAAGCCTGCTACTTCAGGAAGCTCAGGGGGTGGCATGGAGTTAAGGTGCCCTTGAGGGGAGCCACTGTCAGCATCTCTGTACCCCATGGCCCAGCCAGCCCTGGCACGTTCTAGAGGCTCTGAATCTGTTAGCCACCCAAGCTATTTGGAGGAGTGAAGTGAGTCTGTTTATTTTGTACTGACACAGAAAGACGCCCACTCTTTGCTTTTAGTGAGAAGGGGAGATTGCAGAGCACAGGCAATGTGTGCGTCATGTCTGCCCGTCGGCCTGTCTGTATACCCGAGCTCTGCTCTGCTCCTCTCCCAGGGAAGAGAGGAGACCAGCCTGTCAGTTTCCCCTTTGCTTCTGTTGTTTAAATGTTTTTAAACGGACACTCTTAATTGCTCTTGAGGTCCCTGTAGCTAATTGAGGGAGACTAATGGTCAGCAAGCAGATAGGTTACAATACAAAGAGTTCACAGTTACTTGTGATGTCTGTGTTTTCTACCTGTGTCAAAATTCTTGATTCTTCCCTCCTCCGCATGCCCCCCCCCTTATCTGTCTTTTTGACCGGTCTTAAAAGAAGAAAGATTTTTTTACCCTTTCACAAATCCGCCATCCATTTCCTCTTTTCTCCCACTCCCAGAAAACAAAACAAACAAGGAAGCTGGCTGTAAGCTGGTTGCAATTTATATTCAATTATCAGTTCCCCTTGGGAGACATTATCTTTTTTTTTAATGGGCTTTTCTGATTTGTTTATTTGCAGTGACAACTGTTAAGCTAGAGCCAAACTTAGTAAAGCGCAAGAAGACATAATAAGGCTTTTTAAAAAAAATTTTTTTATGTCTTTATTTTATTTTGAGAGAGGGAGACAGAGAGTGAGCAGGGGAGGGGCAGAGAGAGGTAGACACAGAATCTGAGGTTCCAGGCTCAGAGCTGTCAGCACAGAGCCCGATGCAGGGCTCGAACCCACGGACTGTGAGATCATGAGCTGAGCTGAAGTCAGCTGCTCAACCAACTGAGCCACCCAGGCGCCCCAATTTAATAAGGCTTTTGAACTGAGCTACAATTCTCTTACCTCCTCGGACCACATATCATTCTACTCTTGGGCATTCCTTGGCCCTCTCTAAGAAAGTCAGTTTTTCTAAGTCAATTTCTGGGACTAGAAGATCAGAGGGTAGGAAATGGGTCCCTCACTGGGAGGAGAATCCCATGTAGCACGCAGTCATTGCTTGTCTTTTCCCCCTCCCCGCTCCTGCACCCTCCCAATGGATTCTCCAATGGCTTACTACCATTTTGAAAACCAAATCCAAATCCAGATTTCCCAGCATGGCATAGGAGGCTGCCATGGGTTGGCCTTGGCAGCTCTCTCTGGTTTCATCTTTCTTGTGCTGCATTCCAGCCACCCTGGCCCTGCCCCGCCCCCCCCCCTTAGCCTTCACTGCTTCTTCTGCCTTATCCCCCCTCTGCCACTTTGTAGCAAATCCAGCTCTTTCTTTCCATTCCTTGTTGAGCCAACAGGTCCCTTTGGGAAGACATCTTCCCCAGTCACTCTGGGAAAGAATGTACCCTTCCTTCCCAAGCCCTCCGGTCTCTCTTCCCAGTTTCACTGATCCTAGCCATAATTATCCAAAGTTATAAGGCATTTATTCCTTTTGACCATCTGTCTACCCCACTAGGAAGTAAGCTCCATGAGAGCAGGGAGTGTGTCTACTTTGATCACTGTTGAACCTGTAGTGCCTAGAATAGCACCAGGTACCTAGTGGATGCTCAGTAAGTATTTACTAACTGAATGACTACATGCACGTTCAGCCCCCAGGGGTGCCCCTGTCTGGGTCCTAGGGCAGGGTAGGGCTGAATGTGTGCTGTTGTGATTGCAGACAGAGTCCTTCAAGCTGAGCGAACCCTACAGCCAGTGCACGGAGGATGGAAGTGACGTGCCAATCAGTAATATCTACAATGCTGCATACTCCCTTCAGGTATGGGCGGGAGAGGGCACTCAGCCCTGGGCTGTGGCCTGGACACAGGAGACAGTTATATTTAACCAGGGTGTGTCTGGAGCAGGAACTCTGGTGATAATTCCTGGGGTTCATCCAAAGATCTCAAGAACAAACGATGCCAGCTGGTTCTAGTCCTCTTTAATCCGTCTGTAACCAGAGCTGAATTGATTGCTTGAGGTCTGCATGGAACACAATGTACAGATGAGACAAGCCTGCTTCCTAAATAGGCCTCAGCAAGTGAGGGGCAGGAGAGAAGTAGTCTGGGAGAGGCATTGGCTGACGGGTCAGGAGCCTGGCCTGTGGGCCACTCATGCCCCTCGCTTGCTGATGCCCTTGGGCAGGTGACCCCATCCTTAGCAATCACAGGGGTAGGTTGGATTGGATGAGGGGCTCTTAACTGGCAAATCCCAGCCCTCTTCCAGGCTGCACACCTAGATTTTCCAGCCTGCATCGTGTGTAGAAGTGAGGGAATTTCATAAGAAAACCCAGATTTCCAGCTTCTCTTGAAAAACAAGATCTGGTCGCATTGGGCCAGTATTCCTGCAGTGTAAACAGTGGGTGGAGTTGCCCCGTTAAAGAAGGCATGTGTTCTCGTTCCCCATGGTCCCCACCAACCGCTAGTGTATTACCTGATCAATGACTCCTATGAGCATTTGCGTTTTCAACCCTCTAGTGCGGTCATCTGTTCTGCCTTCTTCTATTCTGCAAGTCTGCAGGTCCCCACCGACTGAGATGCTCAGAGTTCATGAAAATCAGTCCAGTAGAATAAAAAGAGCAGGTGCCCGTGCACACTGGGTCCTGTAGCTTACATCAGAACTGAGCTGAGAGGTGGTAGGGACGCTAAGTGAAAAGAAACTATTAGAGAATGTCTGCTTATAGTAGAAATACAGTCAAACTGAATTTAAGACAGAAAAAGAAAAGAAAACAATTGTGAGGAAAGGAAAGGAAAGTTCAGCTCATTGGAAAGACACTCCCGGATAATATTTAGGGAGAGGCTACCGCGTGCGAGCACTTTACATATATCAATTCATTTCCTGCTCACAACAACCTCGTGAACTAGATATTATTTTACTTATTTTAACAGTGACAAAACCAGAGCATCAGAGAAGTTTAGGAACTTGCCTGGGGTCACACAGCTGGGATGTGGCAAATGTGGGATTTGAGCAGGAGTAGCCTGCCTTCAGAGCCTTCACCATGAGCTTTTATGCTGTAAGCTTTGTGGATATTGTGGTAGCTTAGGATCCCCAAGGATCCCCAAATGGGGAGGGTTGGGGCCTGAAAACAGGAAAGTTGGGGACTGTATTTCTCTGTTTCTCGGCATTCCCTACTCACACGATTGGAAAGCGACCAACCCCAGCCACAGCTCCCGCTCAGCCTGTTCGCCCCATCTCACTTCACCTGAATTCTCAATAACCGCTCTACCCTGGTCCCTTAGGAGTCAGGCCGGCCCCGGCCCAGTCCGCTGTGCCACGAGGGGCACATGAATGCAGTCTGCCGAGGCTGTGGGAAGCTGACCCCCTGGATGAGGGAAGTGTAGGGAGGGAGCTCTCTGGCATCCCCGTGCAAGGAGATCTGAATCCCTGGGTTTCATCTTTCAGATCTGCCTTCACTCGTGCTTCCAGACAAAGATGGTGGAGAAATGTGGGTGCGCCCAGTATAGCCAGCCACGCCCTCCAGCAGCCAACTACTGCAACTACCAGCAGCACCCCAACTGGAGTGAGTGAGACCCACCCCGGGGGGCAGAGTCGGCCCAGCCCCAGCACCAGCCTGCGCCTTGGCCTTTTGCGGGAGGGAGATATTGGTAGAGAGATGTTAAGCAAAAATTTTACTCCTGTCCCCAAGCCTGGCTGGGATTCTACTTTCCGATTAGGACCAAATGCTGCACCCCAGCCTGTGCTAAGAGGTTGGGCATTTCTAGCAATTCCAGGAGACAGGAACTATTGGTGGTACCTTTTTGCAGAACAGATAACTGAGGCTCAGAATGGTAAAGCAACTTCTCCAAGGTCACACAGCCCTGGGGTAACAGAGCCAGACTCAAAGCAAGGGCAGCTGACCCCCCAACATATGCCCTTAACCTCCACAGTATTCTGGTCTCTCAACATGACAAAGCAGCATTTGTTTCCAGAGAACCAGTGTTTGTAGAAAATGGGAGCAGAGGGGCACCTGGGTGGCTCAGTTGCTTAAGCGTCCGACTTTGGCTCAGGTCATGATCTCACAGTTCGTGGGTTTGAGACCCACGTCAGGGTCTGTGCTGACAGCTCAGAGCCTGGAGCCTGCTTCGGATTCTGTGTCTCCCTCTCTCTCTCTGCCCCTCCCCTGCTTGCACTCTCTCTTTCTCTCTCTCAAAAACAAACATTTAAAAAAATTAGAAAATGGGAGCAGAAATCATGAAAAGGAGTCCCGGAGAGGCACCCTTGGTGACTCCCAGGAAGGGTGCGGTAGCCCCACAGCTCACATGCCCTCTGCTCTGTCCCTCAGTGTATTGCTACTATGAGCTGCACCAGGCCTTTGTCCGGGAAGAACTGGGCTGCCAGTCAGTGTGCCGGGAAGCCTGCAGGTGAGTGCGCTGGAAGGACGGAATCCGCGGGGCCGGGCCGGGCTGGGCCGGCCCTACTCACTCCGTGCCCTTCTCCCCTTAGCTTTAAGGAGTGGACACTGACCACCAGTCTGGCACAGTGGCCATCCACGGTTTCCGAGGTAAGTTATTCTTCCCCATCTTTCCGCTCAATCCTCATCCTGGAGCCTGATGTCCTGCCTGTGTCCTCTGGTCTCAGGGGAGATGCCCAGGGGAGGCCAGGTCGGGGCAGGAGGGGCAGCGGCTGAGAGGGGAGGCACCAGGGCTGGCCTGGCCTCTCCGGGCATCCCCAGGTCACTCCTTCTTTCTCCATCACAGAAATGGTTGCTTCCCGTTCTCACTTGGGACCAAGGCCAGCAAATAAAGAAAAAACTCAACAAGTAAGCAGACCCCCGCCCTGTTTCCTCTGCCTCCACAGGGGCTTCAGCCTCCTTACCCGCTTCCTCACTGCCAAACCCTCTCTTTTCCATTCACTCATTTCTTTATTGAACAAATATTGATCAAGCTTGTGTCAGGAGCCAGGCCCTACTCTAGGCCTGTGGCTCTCAAATGTTTTGACTGTGACCCACGTTATGAAAATAGTTTTCCATTGTGGCCCATTGAATAGATAAATGAGATAAAAGTCTCATGTAACAGCACTTCCTTATGGTGTACAAAGCATTCAGGCTGATTTTCAGACGTGTAAACTGGTACACCCAAACCAACTGTTTACATCCATTCTAACAATCATGGCGCCATTCTCAGTGATTAGTGCCCAGATCAGTTGACAAAGAGTTTGAACATCTCTGTGGCTGCAATCTGATATTTCCTATTCTGTTTCCCTTTGACAGAGGGCTTTGATCACAGCCTAGGAAATTTATTTCATGGCTTCCTGACGTATCTTGACCCGCTGGGAAAAATAGTCCTCTGAGTCATGCAGCTTCTAATCCCACTTAAAATTTCCACATCAAAATTCACTTCCAAGGGAGCTCTAGCAAAAATCAGCCAGGCCAGAGTTCAGGGACCCCAGGGGATGGAGATGAAGGTAGGAGAAGACGGGGCAATTACCACGTGACCTCACGTCTTTCTGGGTCCTTCCCATCTCCACAGTGGAGGTCAGTCGAGCTCCACCATTTATTGTATATACACTAGACACCAGGTGCTATCTGGGGTGCTGGGGGGTACCATGATGACCGAGCAGATGTGATCTCTGCCCCCACGGTGGTGACAGTCTAGTCATAAAGGTAGACTTTGACCCAGCAAGTGCAAACTCTTAAATCAAGCATTGCAAGCCAGTGGCCCCTAGACCAAATCTAACCCCACAAAAGCAACCCATTACTTCTAGCTTTCCTCGAAAGAGCAGAAGTTCTGGAAATAATAAACCTGCATGCTTGTGTAGCGCTAAAGAGCTGAGTCATAGCTGCCCCTTTGGAGTAAGTGTGGACTTTCCAGCTTGCCACAGTTTCATCAGGAGGCAATTTTGTGCAGTGGCTAACAGCATGGACTTTGAAGCTAGATTTTCCTAGGTCTGAATACTGGATCTGCCATTTGTGAGTGGTGTGGTCTTCGGCAGGTTACTTAACCAACCCATGTCTTAGCTTCCACATCTGTAAAAGGGGGATGATTAAAACATAGTGACATATAGAGTTGTCGTGAGCATTCAGCAAGTTAATTCACATAAGGCACTCGGAACGGTGCTTGGCAACACAGGAAGTGTCCAATAAATGCTGGCTGTTATTATGGTCATTATCATTACTACGTTATGCCTAGCCTACCCCACTCATTCATATTACCTGCATGTCTCCTGTGCATATTTGAGATTGCAATCAAACAATCGCAGTATCAGGGCTTAATGAAGAACAGGATGCTATGGGAATATGTAGCTGGGTGGACTGATGTAGTCTGGTTGGGAAATGGTTTTTGAGTGAATGAAGGGCCTACGCAACCAGGCCCAGGCTGGAGATGTGCTATAGGGTTCAGAAGGAGCCACAGGAGCCAGGTTCTAAGATTACCCTGGAGCTCAGAGCCTGGGCCGTGCTGGAGGCTGAGAAGGAGGGAGACAGCCAAGCCGAAGGGCTGGTCATCTGGTAGACGCAAAGACACCTGACTCACCGGGGCCCTGCCTGTTGGAATTTCTACAGGACAGACTTGGCCAAACTCTTGATATTCTACAAAGACCTGAATCAGAGATCTATCGTGGAGAGCCCCGCCAACAGCGTGAGTGACTTCCTTGTAGGATCTGCCCAGGGTCTGCAAATGTGCCCATCTGCTTTGCCTCAGGGAGCAGAGTTAAATGCTAGGGATCCAGCCTGAGCTGCATAGCCACCACAGGCCAGCCAGGACTTGGATCAGATAAGGCAGAGGAAGAGGGGACAGGAAGCCTGCCCACTTCCTCTTCCAAATCCATGTAGGGCCAGGGCTTGCCAGGGGCTCCCTTGGGAATTGGGGTCCCTGCATGAGGCCAAGTTGGAGGGAGGGGCCCTTCTAATGGTGTGGCTTCACTTCCCTTGCAGATCGAGATGCTTCTGTCCAACTTTGGTGGCCAGTTGGGCCTGTGGATGAGCTGCTCCGTTGTCTGTGTCATTGAGATCATTGAGGTCTTCTTCATTGACTCCTTTTCGATCATTGCCCGCCACCAATGGCAGAAAGCCAAGGAATGGTGGGCCCGGAGGCATGTTCCCCCTGGCCCTCAGGGCCTGGACAACCCAGGCCTCGATATAGACGATGATCTGCCCACTTTCACCTCCGCACTGCGCCTGCCTCCAGCTCCAGGGACTGAGGTGCCCGGCACCCCGCCTCCCAGATACAACACCTTGCGTTTGGAGAGGGCCTTCTCCGACCAGCTCACGGACACCCAGATGCCAGCAGAATCTTGAGGCGGGAAGAGGAAGAGAGGTGTAGCTAGGACCCCCAGCCATGGTCTGAGAACTCAGACCCTGTCTCCTGCACACAGAGGGGACCCTTGGCACCCCCTCGGTCTGGGCTTTTCAGAGACATTGACTAAAAATCTGCTTTGAACAACAACACGGGGCCTGGATGCGTGCAGGGGACCCCTTGGGCTCTGCCCAGCAACCCTCAGCCATCCAGGGTGAGAAAGGTCCGGCAGCCCAAACCCCTCACACATCTGCTACGGAAAGAGATGGAGGCCGAAGAAATGGCACCCGCCCAGATGAAGGCCGAAAGTGAAGGCTGACGGAACTTTCACCAGGTCTTGAGAGAGAAAGACTCCTCCGAAGCCCTAAGCCCAGGGTTTCACCCACTTCCCCAGCCTGGGCTGGGGCCCAAGGACATGCCTTTAGGTGTCAAGGCCGGACAAGACTGCCTAGTGACAAAGCCAGGAGGAAGCACCAGCCCTGGAGCTGGTGCTGTCTGTGAATAAACTGTTCTTAGTCGTTGACATTGGGGCAAGGTCTTCTCTGTGCCCTCAGGCAGGGAGCTGGGCCGAGGTCCTAGGAGTGTGTAGTGGGGAGAGTGCAACAGGGTGGGGGGGGGTGTCTGGGGATGTGGCCAGAGGCAGGGGTGGGGCCATGTTCTGGGCAGCCAAGCTAACGCCCCGGGGCCCTTACCCAAGAACAGAAGGGCCCCTTCAAGGGCCTTGCTGGATGGACACCCAGTGGCCCAAGGTATAAAGGATCATCTGATAACTTACCTCAGCTTCTCTCCCTCCCAGGCAAAACACCCCCCCACCCCCCACCACGGCCTGCCCCTCCCCAGCAAGATGCTCACACCTTTCAACGTGATAATACCTAACATGTATTAAGCATACAGTAGGTGTCCAATGTTAGCTCTGCAACAGTGTGCTGGGTGCTGTTCTAAGCACTTAGAGAGGAGCAACTATAACCCGCAGGCCAAATCCTGTTTGTGCTCATGACCTAGGAAGGTTTTCTGTTTCAATTTTAGAGGGTTAAAAATATCAGAAAAGACTGTTCTGTGACTCATGAAAATGATAGAAGATTCCTTTTTCAGTGTCCATAAATAAAGTTTTATTGGAACACAGCCACGCCCATTTATTTGCATATTGTCTGTGTCAGCTGCTGGCAGGAGTTGAGTAGTTGCAACATTGACAGACCCTAGATGCCCAAAGCATAAAATATTTATCCTCTGGCCCTTCACAGAGAAAAATCTGCCAACCTCTGGATTAGCACATTAAGGAGGTCTGATTATCCCATTGTATGGATGAAGAAACTGAGGCAAAGAAAGGCTGTTACTCACCACAGGTGACACAGCTAGGAAGCTGCCAAGCTGGGATTTGAACCCTGGCTGTCGGATCCAGAGCCTGTGCACTTTATCACTCCATCATTTTGCATCCAATCAACATCTGGGCCTTTTTTAAAATGTTTATTTATTTTTAAGAGACAGAGACAGAGCATGAGGGGGGGGGATGGGGTCAGAGGGAGAGGGAGACACAGAATCTGAAGCAGGCTCCAGGCTCTGAGCTGTCAGCACAGAGCCTCACATGGGGCTCAAACTCACAAACTATGAGATCATGACTTGAGCTGACAGCGGATGCTTAACCACATCTGAGCCACCCAGATGCCCCAGTGTCTGTGCCTTTTAAAGGTGAGGCTCATGTCCGTTCAGATAGGAAGAGGGAAGGCTCAATATCTGGCTCTAAGGCAGAAGGAGGTCCTTCATCCATGAGTCCAGAGAAGCCTGCATTTCAGGACTGTATCCAGCACCAGGACAGTTGCTAGTAAAGATGAGAGAGCAGGGGCTGTGGGCCCTCCCTGGGCCCTAGGGACTCCCGCTCTGACCTGACTGGGCCTCTCTGGGTGGGGTGTTGTGAGGAGGCGGCAGCTAGCAGGGAGGAGGTCACTGTGACCCCAGGCCGGCTGGAGCTCCCCTGAGGAGTGGGCTCAGAAGGCAGGGCTGATGCAGGCAAGCATCGGGTTACAGAGGGTGCAAGCCTGGCTCCTGTCCATGCTGGGTTGGGGTGGCCGCAGCCAGTGCTGACAGGTACCTTGTGGTGCACGTCTACCGGGGCATTGCCCAGACTGAGCTTCCTCCTCCTCCAAGGCAGGAGGGGTGAGGGCCGTGTCCTCAGATTTATAGAACTGACTGGCCTCAGCATGATGTCACAGGCAGGAAGACTCCCAGCGAGGCTGGCGTTGCTGCTGGCTTTGCCAAAGGTGAAGACAAGAGCATCTGGAATCAGCAGCCACTCATTTCTCCTCCCTTTGTACCCGCCCCCCCTCCAGAGAGCAGAGCTCACACCTTATGGCTCCAGCCTTCTCCTTCCTGCCTGGTGCCCAACCTCAGGGCTGTGTGCCTGCAGTGCCAAGTGCTGCCTTCTCTCTTCCCCACTCATCCTCCCAGGCAAGGTCCAAATGTCACCACCCTTGTAAAGCCTTCCCACACCTTCCTTTTCCCACCCCCCAGAAGTCAGAGCTCCCTCCATTATAGAATTTTCATCCCGTATCATTTTTGTCCATTTGTCTGTCTCTCACTAAACAGTGAACTCTCTGAAGGCAGGATGTCTTGGGGCTCCTGGGTGGCTCAGTTGGTTAAGTGGCCAACTTCGGCCTCTTAGTATGATCTCGCGATTGGTGAGTTCGAGCCCCATGTCGGGTTCTGTGCTGACAGCTCAGAACCTGGAGCCTGCCTCAGATTCTATATCTCCCTCTCTCCCTGCCCTTCCTCTCTCTCTCTCTCTTTCTATCTCTCAAAAATAAACATTAAACAGAAAAAGGAGAAAAAGAAAAAGGAGCCTGTAGCATGAGGCCCCCTCCTCTTCACGGATCTCCTTGTCTCCCAGCCCTTCTCCCTCCCAGCCCTATTCCAGGCTAAACCAGGAGGATATCTCCAAAGGGCAGGCTGGACAATGGTACTTCCTGTTTAGAAGCCTCTGGCGGCTCCCCATCACCTTGGCTACTCTTCTCAAGTCACAGGACTTAGCCTATGGTGCTGGCTTTAGGTTGGCATACAAACTCAGCGGCTATGCCACGTGCCACCCTCTCTCTTTCTCCACTCATCTTCCCAGACCAGGTACAAATATCTTCATCTCTGTAAGGTCTTCCTTGAATGCCCTCCCCTGACCTGGCAAATGGAAGCATTAAATATCATGGACCGATGGAATAAGAAAACCATCCCATTTTCCAGTGTGCTAAGACACTGAGTTCTAGTTCGGCACTCATGGCTGTCTAACACTCCCCTGCACATGTGAAGCTCTCTTGCTTAACAGAGAGAGAGCTGCCTCAGAGCCTGCAGCCCGTGTGTTTAACTGCCTTTGTTTTCTGTTACCATCTACTTAGTAAAGCAATACTGGTGTCTCCTTCAGTCACTGGTTCAGCAAGTGTTCATTCATTCAACGACTGTGTATCGAGCACTGCAGTAGTGTCCAGCAGATACGACAGCAAACTATCATGAAGTCAGTGGCTTAAAACCACAAAGGTTTATTCCCTTACAGTTCCCGGAAGCCAGGACTTTGAAAAGAGTCTTATGGGACAAAAATCAAGGTGTCAGCAGGCTCGTGCCCCTTTCAGATGCTCTAGGGAAGTCTTCCTTTCCTTTTATGAGCTTCTAAAACTGCATTCCTTGGCTCCTGGCCCCCTCCTTCATCTTCAAAGACAGCAGACTAGTATCTTGCTTGAGTTGTTACACTGATGTCTTCGAAGGCACCCACATCTCCTTTTTATAAGGACACTTGTGATGACACCTAGGGTGCACCCAGGTATCTCGAGATCCTTAACTTAATCCCATCTGCAATGACTCCATTGGTGCCCTAGAAGGCAACTTTCAAATCTTCCAGAGACCAGGACGTGTATATTTTGTCCACCAGTGGACAAGTACTGATGGGTGGAGGGGCTGGGGATGCATCCTGTTTGGTTTTTATTTAACCAAGCATGGTATTTTATGTGCTCCTCTAGAGTGTGTGATTTTGCTCAATTTTTAAAAATCTCAGAGAAGTCGGCTCAGGTCATGATCTCGCAGTTTCATGGGTTTGAGCCCCGCATCAGGCTCAGCCTGCTTGGGATTCTCTGTTTCCCTCTGTCTCCCCCCCCCCCCCCCCCCCCCATGATCTGTCTCTCTTTCTAAAAAAAAAAAAAAAAAATAGAAGGAAGAAAATGATGAGTAGGTAGTAAGATAAGAATGGTGTGGATGTTAACAGCATCCTAAAAGCAACACAGTGTTCTAGGAAATGCCCTCAAGAGTCAAATATCACTCTGGCTCTGTCCCTTCCCTCCCCCACTGAGGCAGCCCCAGGAGATGGCCGGCCAGGCATCCTTCAGGGCGACTCCCTTGGGAAGTCACCACCAGACCCAGTCTCCCCACGCAGCTACTGCCACCTCCCAGCCGGCCACGGAACCATTTCAGCTTCCTATCTCCCAAGGCAGGACCAGGCCAGGGTGGAGAAGGGGCCTGGATCGGCAAGATTCCTGAGATGTGTGCTTTAATTGCAGGCTACAGACTGAAGGAGTCTCATTGTGCCCAGCCGGAAACTAGAAAGATCAGGAGGAGAAGGAGAAACAGAACTGATTGTTCAAATATTCCCTCTCCCTCCTCCAGGAACACCCCTGGAGGAACCTTCCCGGCTGCTGTTCTCATCTCTCTGGCCAGACCGGCATGTGTTCGTTTGACAAACCATTGTGTGACAGCTCTGTTTGTTGACTGACTGCATGTACTCAGGAATCTGGTGGTTGTCTTTTGTTCTCTTTTCATAACATTATTAAACATACAGATTTGCATTTGTATTTATACAAGAGTAATACATACTGTGTTAGGAACCTTGTCTGCAAGTGTCAAAAACCTAACTCGTGTTGGATTGAGAAAAAAAAATAAATTTCAGCTCTGATAACAAGCAATGCATCTCTAGCTTCAGGTATGGCTGGATCCAGAGACTGAAATGATAAGCTCAGAACTCTCATTTTCTGCCTCTCCCCTAGGCTATACTCTGTTAACTCCATTCTCAGACACACTCCCTTCCATGGGGCCAATGATGCTGGAAGCCTCAGACATGTACCCCATCTCTCAGCACCCCTGAAAGAGAGTTTCACTCTTACAACTATTTTTATTTAATTTATTTTATTAAAAAATTTTTTTATATTTTTATTTTTGAGAGACAGAGAGAGACAGCGTGAGCAGGGGTGGGTCAGAGAAAGAGGGAGACATGGAATCCAAAGCAGGATACAGGTTCTGAGCTAGCTGTCAGCACAGAGCCCAACGCGGGGCGCGAACCCACTAACCGTGAGATCATGACCTGAGCCGAAGCCAGAAGCTGGACGCTTAACCGACTGAGCCACCCAGGCACCCCAATTTTAAAATAAAAGTTATCGCATGGGTTTATGGGTTTGCATTGAACATAATCGGGTCACAAGTCTTTTCTTAAACAAATCATTGTGGCCAAACAGATGAAACACTGTGATTGGCCAGACCTGGATCACTTGGTTGTTTCTTCATTGGGGGAGAAGCCTCCTTTCCTGCCCCAAAATACACTGAAAGATAGTGGGATAAGAAGAGATTGCCCATGAGCCACTGGGGTACTGATTTAAGCAAGAATGTGAGAAAGAGAAGAAAAGCAAAGAGATCTTTGGTGAGACAGTAGACTAGCTATCCATGGTTCTTGCCAACCTTGCCAACAGGAAGGAAGAATGTATGCTGGTTCAGCACAAACAAAAATTTGCTACATGTTGTAGAATTTTGGAAAATCTCAGAAGAGCACGCAGAAGAAAATAAAGACCAGCTCTATTCTGCGGTGACAGGCTTCCTTGATAGATCTTCTGGGTTATCTTTTCATACATGAGGGAACTCAGTCAAGCTCAGAGGGTAATTCAATCCAGCAACAAGACTGATTTATTTAAGCAAGAAAGTG
Organism: Suricata suricatta; assembly: GCF_006229205.1. Taxonomy (NCBI): domain Eukaryota; kingdom Metazoa; phylum Chordata; class Mammalia; order Carnivora; family Herpestidae; genus Suricata; species Suricata suricatta. The sequence goes on from NC_043707.1 coordinate 16,860,836, forward strand.
AGAGAGAGAAGAAAAGCAAAGACATCTTTGGTGAGACAGTAGACTAGTGATCCTTGCCAACCTCCCACAGCCAGTCAATCCCCAGTTCCCCACCAACTCCAGAACAAATTTTTTCTTCCTTGACTACCTCTGGTCATCCATCCACCTATTGTCCCTTTATCCATCCATCCATCCTACCACCCAACTATTCAATAAGCTCCAAACTCAGACTACATGGTCTTGGGACCTGGTTCAAATCCAGGTCCTAATACATACCAGCTGTGTGATTTTGGGCAAGTTACTTAACCAATCCATGTCTCAGTTTCCTTATGTGTAAAAAAAAGGCTAATAACAGTTTCTACTGTCTAATGTTATTTTGAGGATAAAATGAGATAAGGCAGATACTGAGTGTTTAGCTGAGGGCCTGGCTCACAAAAGACCCTCAGTAGAGTTTGCTAGTGTTGGGTTTCCTTGTTGTTTCTACAACGCTAAGTATTTCATGATTAGACATTATCCAGGCTGCCAGGTAGCTAAATGGGCTAAGGCTTATCAAACACTGCTTACTACAATGTTTTGCTGCCCAAAGGGCAGTTTCTGGCTATAAAGAACTGTGAGGACCACAGAAAAATGTCCTCCGGGTCTTACTGATACAAGAAGGTACTGTATCTTTAATTAAAAAAACAAAAACAAAAACAAACAAACAAACAACAAACCAGCTCAGGCTTTGCAGCTCCTAACGAGTCTCAAAGCAGTTGTGGAGTCCTGGGATCTGCTCTTGCTGACTTAAACTTCTTAGCTTACAGCTGGGCACCTGAGACATCAGCAAATTGGACCACTGAGGAACAATATTTTAATGCAGAGCTGAGGACAGGGACAGAACCAATGCCAACCTGCCCTTCATATCCTTGGCTGACAGTTTATGGAAATGGACAGGTTTACAAAACACCCCAGGAGCGAGGAGGGTGTCCTCATCATTTTTCCCTGGGGCAGAAATGTCTGGAGAGAGGGGAAGATTTGGGAGGTCACTGGCTGGTTCTCCAGATGGAAAACTGCATTTGGATTTCTGGGCCAAGGACTGCGATCTTTTATTTTATTTTATTTTATTTTATTTAAACATTTATTTATTACTGAGAAACAGAGCATGAACAGGGGAGGGGTAGAGAGAAGAGGAGACCCAGAATCTGAAGTAGGCTCCAGGCTCTGAGCTGTCAGCACAGAACCCAACATTGGGCTCAAATCCATAAACTGTGAGATCATGACCTGAGCTGAAGTCAGAGGCTTAAGTGACTAAGCCATCCAGGCGCCGCAAGGATTGGGATCTTGAAATAATGCCCTAGCCCTTCCCAAGTGATGGGTGCAGTTCATGGAATAAGGGACACTGTGGTTGCCCTCAGCCAGCCAGCTTGCTTCAGAGACTTTACACTGAGTCTGAAAAGAGAAAAAGAACAGAATCAAGGCTTGGTATGTGCCCTGAGTCAAGGGTCAACTCATGGCCAGAGGAGGGCCCAGCCCATAAGCAGGGTCAGAAGTCAATTTGTGGTCAAGATCAAGGTTCAACCCAGATGACGGCCAAGCCCAGTTAGTGACCAGGCTTTGCTTATCAGGCTTTTGCTGGAGGCTGCTCCATGCCGGCAGGCATTTCTTGAGGTGCTCTTCACCTTCTCCTGGACCCTCTCCACTACTTCCTCCCATTCCTTCTTGCCCTCCTTCGAGGTTCCTGGCATCTGACATACCACCCTCACTCATTCTTGTCCACATCACCCATCATCACCCAAGGGCTCTGTTGACTTTCTTTGATGGTCAGCCCCTGCTCCCTTATTTCCTTCTTGTAGTCACGCTTTTTCAGTTGAGACAGATATTCCAGCTCCCACTGGCTTCAACAAAGGAGCTGAATATTTTCACTCACTTAAATGAGATGACCAGATGCATCTAGCCTTAGCCATGGATGCACCCAGGTGTTCTGTCAGTCATCCGGCTTCATCCATCCCTGTCCCCCATTTCCGTGATGTCCTTGCCTTTATTCTCAAGATCATCTCCCTCCATTCAACAAGAAGATGGCCTCTGACATCCACCCCCAACCCCACAAGCTGTTATTGCTTTAACTCATTCATGTTTAAGGAAATGAATTTCTTCTTGCCCAGCTTAACGTAGATCAAACTCACCAAGAGATTCTGATTGGTCCTGCTTGGGTCACATGCTCAAGTCTGAGCCAATTACTGTGACCAGAGAAGGAAGGACTCTAGTGGGCCATGTCCAAGTCACATAACTCATCCCTATAAGAGTGAGTTCCACCCAAATCACCAGGATCCCCAAAGAATGGTGCCTGAACAAATAGCATAGATCCTCACCTTGAGCAACTGGAACTTAAATTGTGAATGACCCACTCAATTGGGAGACCACCCACCTCTATGAGTGTCTCCAGTCCAGTTGCTCTGTAGCCACCCACTCCCAAGGCAACACCTTGGATACGAACTTCCCTCCCAGTCCTCCACCCTTCCTATCCTGTGTTCCCTGGACCCCAGCTTCTTGACCCAATCCAAATCTCCAGACCTTCTCAGCTTTCCCTAGACTCCCAACTCATCAGCCCTCCCCCTTACCTTCTTTCCACTGTAGACCCCATCCTCAAACCATTCAACCACCATCATCTTACTCTCTCCACCCTCCCCACCCTATTCAGTCCAAATGGGAGTTCCATCTTCCATCCTTGTGAGCTCATCACTGGGGAGAGTCATGTAATTGTGTCCATCGTATATATGTATGTCAGTGGGGATTACCTAACATAACACTTCTAAAACATCAGTGTATATGCAATTCAGTTAGGGATCAAACTGAAAACGCAGATGCAGGTTTCTTAGGTCTGGAGTGAGTATGCAGTTCTAACCAGCCCCCAGGTGAGGCCACTGCTGCTGGTCCTCAGAGCACACTTTTTACCTTGGTGTCCCTCCTACTTCCCTCCGGGGAAGAACCTCCTGGGGCATTTGTTAAATATAAAAATTATCAAGTCTCTCCTCTGGAATTCTGATTAAGTAGGTATGAATTGAAGGCTTAGGGACTCTGTGATTTTAACACATTCCAAGTGACTCTTATCTCCTGGGATGATTGGGAAATACTGCTGTATCATGGTCATCTGGGCTGAATGACTCATTTTGGCTTCCAGGACTTCTCTGTCCTCTGCAGGCTCCACACCTTCCCCACCCCACCTCCCCTTCAGCAGGTGAGCTGTCCCCTACCTCCCAGCAAAAACCCAGGTGGGTGGGTTGGCATAAACTCTTTTGCCAACAAGCTTTAGTTACATCCTCCTTTGTCTTTGTTCTTTTCCAGTCTTGGAGAAAGAGGCACCTTGTCCCTCTTGGCCCATCCCACCTGCCTGCCTCAGCCACCTTGCTCCATCACAGCCCCCCTTCTTGCTTCTCGGCAGTTCTCTTGACCCCTTCTCTGCCTGTGAAAAATGCTCCTGTCCTAAAATCCCTCTCTATTCATACCCTATCTTCCTCCTCCCCTTACCACCAAGCTTTTTTTTAGGTGTGGGAGGGTGGGGGGTCACATTTATCTATATCCTACAACCCTATCATTTAAAAAGTGATATTTTTGTCGGTAAGCTTTGTAAAACACATTTTAAGAGAATTTTTATTTTGAAATCATTTTAGATTTATAAATGAGTCACAAAGATAGGACAGAAGATTTCCCGTATACCCGTCATCCAGTTTCCCCCAATGTTAGCATCTCACAGAACCATGAGTCACTCGTCAAAACTAAGAAATTAACGTTGGTGCAATGCTATGAACTAAACAACAAATTGTACTCTCTTTCGCCAGTTTTCCCACGAGTGTCCAAAACCAGTACATTTTTAGTTAGACAAGGTCTATTATTCTTTTAAAAATCAGAAAGTACAAATATAAAAAGAGAAAAAAATATCATGGTCACCAAAAGCACCATCTAGACACAACTACAGCGAACATTATGTTCTTCCCCTACAATGCTTTATCCATATAAATCTGGTTTGATTTTGTTTTCTAACAAAAATATGTTCCCCCTACCCTTCGATGCACTTTTCTCACTAAACACTGTATTATAAATGGCCTTCCATATTAGTAATTGTAACTCCAGATCATAATTTTTATTTTATTCAAAATTTTCTTTAAAGTTTTTGGTAGGTAATTAATTGATTCAATGTTCTAAAGGTAGAAAACAATTTTTAGCAAAAATAAAGATGTCTCATTTTTCCCTCACCCAATCCTTCTCTATCCCAGATTATTGTGTAGATCACAAAATGTTGAAGACTGCAAGCAAATTCTGGGATGAATACACCATTATTTTACTTAGTTAATCCTTTATTGCTTGTTACATAGGCTGTTTCCTCTGGTTTATGTTCTAAGTGACACTTGGATTTCACAACTTTATAACTCCACTGTTGCCTAGTAGTCTAATTATTTTCTTAGGATAAATTCCTAGCGGAGTGGCCAGTTCAAAAAGTTGACACTTTGGGAGGTGGGAAGGTCTTTTGATTTCAGATTGTCTTTTAGAAAGATTATACACCACTTCCCTACACCAAGCCCCACCCAGACTATCAGACTGTACCAATCAGATGGGCTACAGCGGTATTGTTTTAATCTGCATTTCTTTTGCAACCAGACAGGTTGGGTTGTATTTATTCGGTATCTAGGGACAAACATGTTTTTTGGAAGATAACGTCAGATGGCTGCCTCCATATCTTCACTCCTCATTGACTCTTGAACTCCTTACAGTCTGGGATCCAACTCCATCCCTCCTGCACCTTGATGCTCCAGGAAAGTTGTCCACAGAAGCACACAACTGAATGGGCCCTCCTCTGCCTCATCCTGTTTAATTTCTCTTTGTCCCTGAATAGTATAGGCTAGACCATCCTTTAAAAAAAAACAAAAAACAAAAAAAAACTGTGGTTATTGGGCCTGGTTTTCTAAAAATTCTGTTTGAGAGAGAGAGAGAGAGACCAAACACGAATAGGAAAGGGGCTCTTAAGTGGCTCCACACTCAGTGCGGAGCCTGGTAGAGACAGGACTTGATCCCACAACAACTGGGATCATGACCTGAGCCAAAATCAAGAGTTGGATATTCAACCCACTGAGCCACCCAGGCAACCCGAGCCTGGCTTTTTTTTTTTTTTTTAATCTAGCTTTGTTTACCAAATTCACAATTTTAAGTATCTAATTCAAGTTTTGGCAAACATACAGTCATGCAGTCATCACCACTACCATAATATAGAGTATTTCCATCATTCCAGAAAGTCCTCTTGTGTTTCTTTCTAGTCAATTCCTCCCCTCCCCCAGTCCCTGGCAACCAAAAATTTGCTTTTTGTCACATAGTTTTGCCTGTCTTGAATTTTATATAGGTAAAATTTATATAGGAATCAGCCCCTCCTTGGGTTTTTGTTTCTGAATTTTTTTTTCTCTTAGCACAAGGCTTTTAAGACTCATCAGTGTTGTACTATCAGCAGCTCATTCCTTTTTACTTCATTGTATGGATATCCCACCCTTGTTTATCCATTTCCAGCTTGATGAGCTTTTGGATTTTTCCAACTTGGGGCTATTTTTTAAAGTTTATTTATTAATATTTTTTTGTTGGTAATCTCTGCACGCAATGTAGGGCTCAAACCCATGACCCTGAGATCAAGAGTCACAACCTCTTCTGACTGAGCCAGCCAGGTGCCCATGGGGCTATTTTGAATAAAGCTTTTAGGATTGCCTAAGTAGCGCAGTCGATTACTTGATTTTAGCTCAGGTCATGATCTCATGGTTTGTGGGTTTGAGCCCTACATTGGGCTTTGCACTGACACTGCAAAGCCTGTTTGGGATTCATTCTCTCCTCTCTCTTTCTGGTCCTACCCCACTTTCTCTCCCTCTCAAAATAAGTAAATTAACTTCAAAATTCTTCTAAAGGTTTTAAGAACATTCAAATACATGTTTTTCTGTCAACATAAATTTTTCAAGGGCGCTTGGATGGTCCGATTGGTGAAATGTTTGATTTTTGGTTTCAGTTTCAGGTCATGATCTCACAGCTGGGAGTTTAAGCCCCAAGTCGGGCTCTGCACTGACAGCGTGGAGCCTGCTTGGGATTCTCTTTTTCCCACTGTTTCCCCCTCTCCCCTGCGCTTACACTGGGATGTGCTCTCTCCCTCTCAAAATAAATAAATAAACTTTAAAAAACATAAGTTTTTCATTTCTCTTCAGCAAATTCCTAGGAGAGGAAGTGCTGGCGCACTATGTAGGGATATCCTGAACTTTATAAGAAACTGCCAGTCTGTTCTCCAGAGTGGCTGCGCCATTTTACATTCCCACCATCAGTATGAGAGAGTTACTGTTGTTCCCCTCTTCACAGCCTTACAAGTGCCCATATTTGGGGCGCCTGGGTGGCTCAGTGGGTTAAGCCTCCGACATCAGCTCAGATCAGATCTCACGTTCGTGGGTTCGAGCCCCACGTCAGACTCTGGGCTGACAGCTAGCTTAGCCTGGAGCCTGCTTCCGGTTCTGTGTCTCCTTTTCTCTCTGCCCCTCCCCCTCCCATTCTCTATCTCTCTCTGTATCAAAAATAAAATTAAAAAACATTAAAAAAAAAAGAATTGCCCATCTTTGCAACTGTTGCCACACTAGTAAGTATAAAGTGACATCTCATTGTGCTTTGAATGGGCATTTCCCTAATGACTAATGAATTTGAGCATCTTTTCCACATGCTTATTTGCTACTCATGTATCTTCCTCAATTAAACTTTTTAATAAAAAAAGGTGGTAACACATGCTCAAGGTTTTTAAAAAAAAAAAAAACTCAGAAAAAGTACAAAAGGGAAAAGTAAATCTCCTCCATATCACTGATCACACCGTGAAGGGAACTTTCCTCCAGTCACAAAGTCAGAAAGTGGTGGATCTAGGATTTAAACCATGGAGTCTGGCTCCAAAGTCACATCCTCATCCATTTTTATATAAATCGTAGCACATCCTGTTGTGTTCCGCTGACTTTTTTCACTTCAGATATCTGGGCTATTGTTCCATATTCATACTTATTGACCTCCCTTATTTGTTTTAACAACCCCAGACCCTCCATTGAAATAATGGGCCATTATTGATGGGGCAACTCCCCCATTGATGGAGACTTGTTTCCAACCTTCACTACAACAAATAATGCTGCAGCCAGTATCCTTGTATGTGCCTCTCTGCCTGTCTGTATAAGCATATCCACCCCAGGACTCTTAGAAGTGGAATCACTGGGCCAAAGGGTGTATGCCCTTACTCTTTTGGCATGCCTATTTTCCCACATCCTCTTTCATCACAGTGTGAAACTTTCCCATTCTCATTGATCTGGTAGCTTTGTTCAAAATGGTGTCTCCTCACTGTTTAGTCGTGCATTTCTTTATGAGTAAGGCTAAGGGTGCTTCCACGTCTTAAGAATTCAATTGCATTTCACCAGTGAATCAAAATTCTTCTTAAAATGCCTGGTGGTATCCCATCTAGTTCCTGGTTTTGCTCTTACTTCTCTGATCTTTCCCTCCTCCCTGTCTTCTTTGATGGCTTTCCTTCCACCATTTTTCCCTCTCCTCGTGGCAGTGCTCCATGGCTTTCTCTTTGCTTCTCTTCTCATTTTACTTCATACTTCTGGACTATCTTAGTCTTGTTCCTTTGAAGCAGCCATTATCCTCTCCTTATGTGCAGTTCTAATTCTATATCTTTAAAAAATATTTATTTAGAAAGAGAGAGAGCAGGGGAGGGAGAAAGAGGGAGAATCCCAAGCAGGCTCTGCACTGTCAGTGTGGAGCCTGATGTGGGGCTCGATCTCACAAACCATGAGATCATGGCCTGAGCTGAGATCAAGATTTGGATGCTTAACTGACTGAGCCACCCAGGTGCCCCTAATTCTATATCTTTATATAACTCTCTGGGAGCTCCAGATCCACATTTTCAGTTCCCTTCTTGACATATTTACATCAACACCCATCAAACACCCCAAAAGCCTCTGTGTTCAAAAACTGAACTTGGTCTCTTCTCCCCCCCCAGAATATGTTTGTCTTCCCAAAATGTCAGCTGGTGGCCCTTCCTTCTATGCAGATAGTCACCTGGAAGTCACTCTCCCCCACTCCTGATCCAATCAGTCACCAAGCCCTAAATTATGAGCTGGCTTAAAAAGAGAGCTGCCTTAATGCACTGGACCAGAGCCATAATTTCTAAATCTGGGGACAGAGGTCCTCGTCAGAGGCTCTTTCAAACCTCCTTTGGCCCACACTCCTCTCTACTTGGTCCCAGGACAGCCTTCTCATTTAGCTTTTTCCTTGATATCTGGGTAACACCTTTTATCTTGGATGTTACTGTGATTAGGTGGAGTTAGTGAGTGCTGAGATTTCTACCTTCTCATGGCAGCCTTGGACCTTATCTATAGATGCAGCACGTTAGGGGAAACCCAGTAATTCTGCGCTGCAACTCAGCCACACAAAAGTCTGGGAAGGCGCAGGCCCAGAAAGGGACCTTTCACTTGCCACAGGCTGGCACATACCCGCGGCTCCAAGAGAGAGTTGAAGATGTAGCTCCAGACTGGGGCAAAAGTTATGCTCCTTGGATCTTCCCCAAATCCACGACCGGTAGTAAAAGCAGGCCAGGGTAATAACCGTTAACAGTTGGTACAACGTTACCTGTATGCCATGCACTAGGCTGTTGTGCGACACTCACAGCCTTATTGAATCCCGACAGTGGCCCACGAATTCCCACTTTACAGAAAAGGAAACTGAGGCTCTGAGAACTGAAGTAACTTTCTTTGACTGCAAAGTCCCTAAGTTTAAATACTTTCCACACTCCAGGATAGTGGCTCCTGGGTGCATAACCCCAGCTGTGGAGGACTCAGCCACAAGCATACTGCTTTCCTTTGGCCACCTGATGTTTCTCGTACAACATCAGAGGGTCGGCCCAGGTTTCAGCCCCGGCTCACTCCTTGCCACTGTCAGGCAGTTCCCACCTCAGGCCTCCAGATCTCAGGGCATCAGCCAAGGCTAGGATTTACACTAGGATTTACTTTGCTCCCTAGACTGCAGTGAAGCCCCACCCACCAGTGTTGCAACATTCTTGCTGATCACCGGCTGCCATCTTTGTTTCCCTGCAGCTCCCAGATGTTCTTACAGTGCGTATTTACTAAGCAATCTGGGACCTGCACTGGACAGGGGACAGAAACAATGCCTAGCACTGTGGCTCATATATACTTGGCTCCTCGTAAATGTTTTTTGAACGAATAAGTGAATGAATGAATGAATAGGTACTGGCATACTCTGTAGACCACATGCTACAGAGGAAGACAGATCAGTAAACAGAGATAGAAGCCCAGGTGGTGAGTCCTGGGACAGGCAGTTTCTAAGAGCACAGCACAGGGTATCTACTTGGGGGAACTTTCTGGAACATTTCCTGGAAGAAGCTGAGGCCTGAGGCATGGCTTGTTCAGCCAAGTGAAGGGGGATGAGGCAAAGTGAGAATGAGGTTTCTCATGAGGAAAAACATCACCACACAGGTGGAGAATATGGCAGACCAGAAACATGCAGGAATTGCCTTCCATAAGATACATGGAGCTTCAACCAGATTGAGGGTAGGGCCTGCCAAGCCACTGATTCATTCCAGATAATAAAAATCCCATTCCAGGAGCAGGTGGAAGGGGCCAAAAGATCCTCATGATCCTAGTTACCTCTAAGTACACCAGCTGGGAGCAGCAGTGGGTGTCGTCAGTGAGGATGACGGTGGGGGTGGGGGCAGGGAAACAGAATTTGATTCTGCTAACAAATCCAACAATGTCAAAGAGATATGCTAGATTAGACAGGGTGACCCGCACATGGCCCTCGGTAAGGCCAGCTGGGCTTGCTTAAGGTGTCATGGCTTCAGTTAAATCTGAAAAGAGGCCACTGACACAAAGGTGAAATGCCCAGTGCCTCTGTCCTGGGCTGAAGCTCCCTCCCTATCTCCACAGGTTGCTGACTCTATAACAGGGTAAAGTAAAGGTACAGTAAATATAAACTTTCCCCTCCTCTCTTTGTCCAGGCCAAAACATTCAAACAGACATGTAACCCACCTTAACGCCCAGTGTTGAACAAACATAGGCCTCCTTCTCTAAGAATGAGCAAACAGGGAATCATGACTGCACATATACAGAGATCTAGCAGGTCAAAAGGATGCTGATATGCGGGATTAGGGCAAATGTCCCCGGATAAGTCACCTGATGGCCCTGAGGACAAAATGTAACGGAGAAAATTTACAAATTTGTGGTCTTAAAGATTAGAAGCTGTTGAATCTCTCAAATAATTCTCTCTCTCTCTTTTTTAGTGTTTATCTATTTACTTATTTTGAGAGAGAGCAAGAACGGGGCAGGGGCAGAGAGAGAGAGAATCCCAAGCGGGTTCTACACTGTCAGTGCTGAGTTCAGGGCTCCATCCCACAAGCCTGAGATCATGACCTGAGCTGAAATCAAGAGTCAGACCCTTAACGGATTGAATCACTTAGGTGCCCCTCTCAAACAATTGTTAATAAGAAAATAAGCCTAGGCTATGAAATTATTCTGGAGATGAAAAATATATCTATCGAATTTTAAAGGGACCTAGAGGCAGTTAGTTAACAGAAGATTGGATGTTGCATGAAATCAAGTCAATGAATCTGAAGATCAGAGGATTCTAAAACTCAGAGAGAAAAAAATGAAGGGAAAAGAAAAGATCAGCAGAAAGGAGAAGAGATTCAAGGGATAAATATGCCTCTAATTAAATCCCTAGAAGAACAGAACAGAGAAAAAGATTCAAGGGAATAACAGAAGTTGTCACTGAACAAGGAGTAAAATGATTTTTTGACAATTAATTAAAATCAGTAAAAAAAATTAATGAAAAAACCTCCAAAATCCATATATTTTAAATATTTTTTGTTGAAATTTAAAAAATCTCATACATACAGAGAAATTCCTGCAAGATCCCAGGCAGAAAAACCATGTTACATCTGAGTAAGGTTGTCGTCAGACTTCTAAGATTTAGACACCACAATAGTGCTAGAGAAACGTGCAAGATTTTTAGTAGATAAGATTGTGATCCATTGATATACAAGTGAAACAGAAAAAAAAAAAAGTAAAGGTCTGGCATGCAGAAGTTCAGAAAAGATACCACCCACGCACCTTTCCAAAACAAATTTCATAAGGAATTTCTCTAGCCTAAGGAACAATACCAAATAAAACTCCCAGGAGCTGGAATGACAACAAACACATCAGGAAAGAGGTAACCAATGTGGATCTAAAAAAGAGGTCAGGGAATTTTAAAAACACCAATCATGATTCAAAACCTTATTTGTTATCTATTGCCACCTAACAAATCTCCCTAAAACTTAGTGACTTAGTAGCATTTGAATTTTTTAAAAATGTTTATTCATTTCTGAGAGAGAGAGAGAGAGAGAGAGAGAGAGAGAGAGACAGTGTGCGAGCAGGGGAGGTCCAGAGAGAGAGAGAGAGACAGAATCCAAAGCAGGCTCCAGGCTCCGAGCTGTCAGCACAGAGCCTGGTAGGGGGCTCGAACTCACGAACTGTGAGATCATGACCTGAGCTGAAGTCAGACTGTTAACCAACTGACCCACCCAGGCACCCTTAATGTCTATTTATTTATATTTTATGGTTGTTTTTTTTTTTTTTTTGAGAGACAGAGACAGCGTGAGCAGGGGAGGGTCAGAAAGAGAGAAAATCACAGGATCTGAAGACAGGCTCCAGGCTCTTAGCTAGCGGTCAGCACAGAGCCCAACGTGGGGCTCGAACCCACCAACCATGAGATCATGACCTGAGCCAAAGCCGGACGCTTAACCGACTGAGCCACCCAGGAGCCCTGTTTATTTATTTTTGAGAGAGAGTGAGGGAGAGAGAGAGAGAGAGAGAGAGAGGAGGTAAGGGACAGGGAGAGGAGAGAACAGAGGATCCAAAGTAGGCTCCTAAGCTCATAGCAGTGAGCCTCAAGGAGCCCCACAGAGAGGCTTCCAAGGGGAGGAACTCGGGCCCCTCACAAGCAATCAGCATGAACTTGACAGCCATGTGAATAAGCCCTAGAAATGGAGGCTCCACCCCAACCAGGTCTTCAGGTGATTTTAGCCCCGGCTGATACCTTGGCTTTAACTTCATAACAAACCCTGAATGGGGACCTCCCACTTAAATTCATGATTCACTCGAACAAGGGAGATATTAAATGTGTGTGGTGGTTTCGAGCCACTAAGTTTGGGGATAATTTGTCCCATCACAATAGATAACTAATATACTTATCATCCTGCGACATGCTTTTTGCACTCAATATTGTTTTTCAGCTTTAGCCATATTAATGCATATAGTATGGGTTATTTATTTTAATTGCCACACCACATCTTATTCATCCATTCTCTTACTGCTGGGTATATAGGTTGTTTCTAGTTGGGGTTTTTTGTCTGTTTGTTTGTTTGTTTTGTTTTTCTGGGAGGGGGTTGCCATTACAAACGGTGCCTCAGTGAACAAATCCGTATATGCTTCCTTATGCATTTGTGTAAGAGCTTTTTAGGCAACAGGCATGAAAATTTTTCTACAGAGTGCTCATTTGTTCTCCAAAGTCAATATCCCCAGACCCTCTCCCATTCAGTGTTGGAGAATGCCATTTCTCCCGCATCACTGATGCCGTCAGACTTTCAAAAGCTTTGTCACTCTGAAGAGGGACGAGAATCCCATTGTTTGAATTTGCAGTTCCCGGGTAACCAGTGCGCATGCCCACTCAGAGCCTCTAACGATCTGGCCGTACTCTCCCAGCATTCGGGAAGCGCACCTGGGACCGGAACCCTTGCCAACACTGAACATATTGCTCAACAAGTCACTTTCAAGGACCTTCAGCTCCCAAGGGCTATCACATGATCCTCCATTCCCCGGACAAAGCCTGTTCTTTGCCACTGACCTGATGGAACACATAGAAATGCCTCAGCCAACAGCCATTTCCAGGAAAAGATGCAGGCTTCAGACTGAGGTCTGGACTCACTCAGTTCCAGGACTGAGGGCTGGTGCCACCCCTTCCCGTCTGCTCAGGAAGTGTGGCAGCAGCCAGACAGGCACTCAGCCAGCATACAGAGTCTTCAACAAAAAAACACCCAAGAATTCTGCCTCTGGAGGATGGCCCAGTGGTGCAAAGGGGACTGGAGAGGGAAGAGACGTTGGCAAGCTTCCCATGTAAGCATCAGGCACCTGCCACATGCCCCTGCCTTATACCCTGAGGACCATGGCCTGTGGGAACAGAGGAACAGGAACCTGGACTCAGATTTCCCTCAGGGTTGGACTGTTCTCATGGGACCCCCAGAACCAGCCCTAGAGTCAAGCAGAATAGGTCTGCCCTCAGCCTGACTCCCACTGCACTGGCTACCAAGATGGCGTCCACCATGCTGACTTCTTTCCACAGCTTTAGGCGTCTGTAGTAGGATACATTCTCTACCACCACAAACTCCTTTGCAAAATGCCTTTTTAATTTTCATACCCATATGCCACGGCACAATTGTTTTTAACATCTATTTTTTAAATTTAAATTCAAGGTAGTTAACATGTATTGTGATAATGGTTTCAGGAGTAGAACCTAGTGATTCATCACTTACATATGACACCCAATGCTCATCACAACAAGTGCCCTCCTTAATGCCCATCACCCACTTACCTATCCCCCACCCCCCACCCACCTCCCCACTCCCATTAACCCTCAGTTTGTTCTCTGTATTTCAGAGTCTCTTATGGTTTGCCTCCCTCTCTGTTTTTATCTTATTTTTCCTTCTCTTCCCCTATGTTCGTCTGTTGTGTTTCTCAAATTCCACGTAGGAGGGAAATCATATGATCTTCCACATATGATCTGAAATCATCTTTCTCTGCCTGACTTATTCCACTTAGCATAGTACCCTCTAGTTCCATTCATGTAGTTGCAAATGGCAAGATTTCATTCCTTTTCATCGATGAGTAGTATTCCATTGTGTGTATATATATATGCATACCACATCTTATTTACTATTTTCAATTTAAACATATTAATTATAAAAGGAAACTTTACATCCCTACCCAGCATCCATTGCAAAAAAGAAAAGGCAACTGTAGAATAGAATGAAAACAAATGGTGTTAGTAAGTTCTACTAAACACCATCATCTGCTCTCTTTGTTACAAAAGAGGTTGGCAAACATAGAAAAGTGCTAAAAACCTACTAGCACCAAATTGAGATTTTTTTTTCTCAGTGATTCAATATTGTTTGGGTAGGGTAGCCACTTTGTGAAAGAGACTGGTAGCTTTTCATCAGAATGTATTATGTTCTGTAGCAATAAGAAAGTGGCTATCCTAGAGCCCCTCTTGGGATTTAGGGTGGCCTGGGTTCTTCTGAGTAGGTTGTGAGGTGGTGCCACTTTCTGAAGATCTTTGAATCTGGAGGTGCCTCTTTCTTGCTCCTTCCCCTTCCAGCCCAGCGAGCTGGTGAAGCCACATGTTGAAGACAACAGAGTCTGAAGGACTGAATGGAAGAGCTGGCCCCACCTCTGCACAGCCACCAAAACGATCAAAAGAGCAAGAAATGCATTTTTATTTCATAGGTGCCATTACATGTCTAGGCCTATTTGTTTGCTGTGTAGCCCGCTATCATACCAAAACCTACAACCTTTGTTCTCAATGATGCTCATTGCACAAAGGGAAGTAACGCATCACGACAATTAAGAGCAAGGCATTAAAAGACACACCTGGAAAGAGAGGGGCACCTGGGTGGCTCAGTCGGTTGAGCTTCCAAATTCAGCCTAGGTCATGATCTCACCATTCACAGATTCGAGCCCCGCATCAGTCTCTGTGCTGACAGCTCAGAGCCTGGAGCCTGCTTCAGATTCTGTCTCCCTCTCTCTCTGCTCCTCCCCAACTTGTGCTCTCCACCCCCCAAAATAAATAAACATTAAAAATTTAAAAAAAAAGTGGGTCATTAGACATGGGACAGATCTGGCTTTAATACCTGGCCCCGCTGTTTACTGGATATGTGAACTTGGGCCAGCGAGCTAGCCTCACTAGCCTCACACTGTAAAATGGATCTAACAACCTTGTCTGTCACTGAGGTTTTTGTAAGAATTACATGAGAAAGCGTCTCATGTATTTCATTTCTTCAGCATATCTTCGATCAGTTCTGTTTGTTTTACCTTTTAAGGTTTTTAGGTGTGTCTTTTAATAGATGAATACATTTACTATGGTAATGTTTCCCTTTTCTGTTTTCCTTTTTCCCTTCTTTTCCTGGAAGCCTGTTGTTATATAAATGGGTGGATGGCATCTGAGGAGCAAGGAACTATGGTAAGTAAAGGCCCCGATAAATGTCCAATCAAGAGGAGCTATTGTGTTTATTTTTACAGCTCTGTAGATAGCGCCTCAGAGTGATTCACTCAACCACTAACCCCGAGGTTCCAAACAGGAGGCCTGAGGGCCAAATCTGACCTAAGGGCTATTTTGATTGGCCCATTTCATTTGAAGAAATTGCCAAACTGTGAAAACTGAAATGTTTCATAGAGGAAACTAGATTTCTGGCTTCTTTTAAAAAATATTCTGGGAGCACCTGGGTGGCTCAGTCAGTTGAGCATCTGACTTCAGCTCAGGGCATGACCTCCCAGTCTGTGAGTTTGAGGCTCTGCATGCTGTCAGCATGGAGTCTGCTTGGGATTCTTTCTCTCTCCCTCTCTCTCTGCCCCTTTGGTTCTCTCTCTCTCTTTCTCCCTTTCTCTTAAAAACAAATAAATAAACTTAAAATAAATTCTGGAAAATCTGACTTGCCTGGGCCACATTCTGGAACTCATTAATCAGCAAGAGCTCCAGTCAAATACCTACCCTAGAAGCCAGTTCCTCACAATCTCCCCTACTTCTTTAAAAAAAAAAAAAAGTTTATTTCTTTATTTGCAGGGGAGGGGGGCAGACAGAGAGGGAAAGAGAGATTCCCAAGCAGGCTCTTCACTGTCAGTGCAGAGCCTGACGAGAGGCTCGATCTCACAAACCATGAGATCTTGAGCTGAGGCCGAATCAAAAGTCAGAGGCTTAACTGACTGGGCCACCCAGGCGTCCCCCACCCCACCACTTCTTATTGTGATTACTGGCCACCTTGCTTATTTATGTAACCTGCTTGGCTCCTGTTGGCATTTGACTGTGGGACCCCTGCGATAAATAGCAATTATTGAGTAATTGACATCTGCTCTATCGGTTGAACTAGGAGCTAGCTTGGTTGACTTAGGGCAGGGGCAGTGTTTTGCTGAATATCTACATTAGAACGGTAGATCTGAAGGGTCTAGGTACAGTGGACAGAGCCTTCCGTAGTTAGGGGAGACCATGCAGGGCTGCTTCTCTTAATCTCACATCTGGTCTGGCAGTCATTTTTTAAAAATCTTAGTTTTCTTCATTGAAGTAAAACCTACACACAGGAAAAGCACACATGGTGTAAATATGCAACATGATGAATTGTCACAGATGGAACACAACTGTAGGACCAACACCCAGCTGAAGAAAGAGAACATCACCAGTACCCACCACAAGTCTGCCTTTCTGTCCTTTCTCGATCACTAATACCCTGCCTTTGCTTCCCTTTCTCCACCAAGAGTAACTACTGTCCAGACTTTTAATGGCATAGTCTGGTTTCTCCTGTTTCTGAATATTAAATATATACAAACATATGGTATGTACTGTATGACCTCTTCACTCAGCATCAGATTCAAGGTCATATATGTCATTGCATGCATTCATAGTGGGTTCATGATCATTGTTGATAGTATTGCCATGGATGAATATACTACAATTTATGTGTTCTACTGCTGATAGGCATGCAGTAGCTTGAAGTAATTACAAACGGTGCTGCTATAAATATTCTAGCACACGTCCCTCATTAACTAAATAAGTAAATACACATACCTATGTTTATATGGACATATTTTCCTTTTGCTGGCTATTTCTGTTGAAAGTGAAATTGCTGCATTGTAGAGTATATATAAGACCAGTTTTCTAGACTGAAGTGACTTTCATGGTAATTGCACCAATCCTGACTCCTGCCAGTAGGGTATGAGAGTCGACATCCTCATCCACAATTGGTAATTTGTATCTTTCATTTAAGCCATACTGCTGGCTGTATGAGGGTAACTCACTGTGGTTTTAATGGCTATTTTCCTGATAACTAATGCTAGCACATTTTTGAATGTTTATAGACCATTCAGATACTCTCTTTTGTGAAGTGTCTTTTTTATCTAATGCCCTCTTGTTCTATTAGGTTGTCTTTTTATTTTCGATTTATAGATCTTTGTGTATTTTGACTATAATTCCTTTGTTAGCATCTTTTTTTCCCCAGTGGTGTTTGCCTTTTCACTCTCTTTATAGTGTTCTTTGATTAACAGACAGAAGTTTTTAGTTTTAATGTAGTCCAATTTATTTGTTTGGTTTTGAAGTTCAAGAGTGGGGGATGGTAGTGGTATTTTTTGTGTTCTGGCAGACCTTTTCAGTTACTTGTAAATGTCCATTCCCCATTTTTCTGGTGAAATGAGCCCAGCTAAAGAACTTGCCTTTTCAGCTTCCCTTACGGATAAGATGAACAAATGACAGAGCTCGGGCCATCAGGATATAAACGTCTGCTGGGAGGGGGAGAGTTCTGGGAAGTTTTTGCTTTTCTAATAAAATGAGTCAGCTGTGACTATACCTCCTCTTCCCTCCCTCT
The DNA here is from genome assembly GCF_006229205.1 of Suricata suricatta. NCBI lineage: Eukaryota > Metazoa > Chordata > Mammalia > Carnivora > Herpestidae > Suricata > Suricata suricatta. The sequence goes on from NC_043707.1 coordinate 16,878,510, forward strand.
TGTGCCTTGAATGAAAACGGGATGTCCAGAGCTCTAACAGCCATCTTGGCACCATGAGAAAAAGGCCAAGAGAACTTCAATGACATCAGACCCACATCAATGAGCAACTAAGCCACCACTAGTCCCTGTTCTTCTAGACCCCTTGTTATGTGATATAAATCAACTTGTACTTATCACTTTCTGTGACTTATAGCCACATTTAGCCCTAACAGATAACACGACAGTTCTTTGTCTCCCCCTCTAATCCTTCCCATTACCTCTGCTCAGTTAATCTTTTACAATCTGGCTGTGTGGATATTCTCCTTCCCATCAGATGCCTTCATCGCACTCCCTCCTGGCTTTGAAGGGCCTTCAAAGGCTGACCGCAGCCTCTATCTCAAATTCTCTCTTCTGTTCATTTCTGGTTCACACAATTCACTCCTTCTATTCTCCATTCTCCATACTCAATCTCACTTTTTCTCCCTCACCTGGAATGCCAAGAGCAACATCAACAGACTGCTAAATTCTATATCCCATTGGAATATTATTCATGTGGAAATAGAAACAAGAGACATTTTTCAAACATGGAAGAACTCAGGTCTTAGAATACTGTGATTATTTCTGGAAAAATTTACTTGAGGACACAAAATGCAGACAACTGGAAGATAAAATCAAAATGAAGAAAAATGCATGGAGAATGAATAAAAACCAAGTCTAAAGGGAATGAAAGGTAAGGACTTAATAATTATAACTACTAAGAAAAGTAGTTATTGTTATGAATATTGAAAGAAACATCCTCATAATTGTTTAATTTGTATTCAACTGGGAACATTACTTGCAAGATGTGTCAAACAGACTAGATAATATCACTTATATACAAAGAGTTCTTATAAATCAATAAGAAATGTATAAACAAACAAGGATGTTCCAGAAGGAATAAAAATGATGAAAAAATATACTAAAGATTCTCAACCTTAATGAGTAAGTTTAAGTTAAGACAATAATTTTGTTCAATTTCACCTATTGAACTGGCAAAGAATAAAATCTGGTAAAACCACTGTGTTTGAGGATGTAGAGGAAAGAGTGCTCTGATCATCTGTTGGTGGTTCTATAAACAGGCACAACCTTTGTGGGACATTCTAATAACATTTAAAACATATACAAGAAAGAGTGTTCCAGACACCACTCACTCATGCCTACCAAATCGAGGCTCATTTAAAAAATGTTCATAATACGATGACTACAATCCCTAGCCCTCCCAGATAAGCAGAAAGGGCAGTCTTCCCCCACCCCCATCCCGGGCCCCCAAGGAATGCTTAGAAGCTTCCTCTCCATGTCCCCTGCCACTTTCCCCAGCTCCACTGTGAACTGCTGCTACTCAAGCCTTCACAGTTCATCTTGAGCCTTCTGTTTTGTAGTCCTCACACCATTTTAATTAGATACAGGCTTAACCTTAACTTCAACCTCCTTTCAAAGCACAATGAAGGGAGGTGCCAGAGTGGTTGAGCATCCAACTCTTGATTTCAACTCAGATCATGATCCCAGGGTTCTAAGACTGAGCTCCACTGAGCATGAAGCATGGAGCCTGCTTAAGATTCTTTCTCTCTCCCTCTCTCTCCCTCTCCCTTCCTCCCTCTCTCTCTCCCTCAAAAAAAAAAAAGGTATAATGAAGATATTGAACCAAACGTAAAAATGCTTATGGAAAATCAGAAACACAGCCCAGAAGTTGCCTGCTGAGGCTCTTCCTTGTAATGGTTTTGGGGAACCACAAACACAAACCCAGTGTGAGGACTTTCTATTTCCAACAAGCTTCCCGGGGTGAGGACTTCACTCAAACAGACTTCCACTCCTCTCCTTGAACAGAAGCTCCTTCTTTCCCTTCCATGCACAGTCCTTCAAATGCTTGATTTTTTTTATGACGATAATGTTTTGCTTTACGATCAGAAAAACATACACACACATGATAAAATTACGTAAGAAACAAAATCTACCCAGAAATTATAGGTGGAGCCAACGAATAAATATAGTCAAATTCTGGTGTCCAGAACAGGTAGTTCAGTCAAAGAACACCCCTCCTACAGCACACCATGTTCCTGTCTGGGTGTGCCGCATCTTATACTCCATAAATGTTTATTGAATGAATAAATTAATTCAACCCCCTTCCCAATCACTCTATGAGATAAAGTCCAAACTCATTTGAATGGATTCTAAATCTTCACATCCTGGCTTTAAAGTCTCACCATTTTAATCTTCCCACACTGCTGTCTTCACTAAGCCTTTGCTGGTCACATCGAATTTTCCTCCAATGCTCTTCTGCTGTGAAGTCTGACCAGCCTCAGGCATCTCTTGCCACCATGCCTAGAGCCAATCCTCCTTCCTTGAGCCATATACCTGCCTATCTTCACCATCTACTCTTCATTTTCTGTTTTGGTTCTCTTGTACACATGTAAATTTTGTCTCCTTAAGAAGACACATCCTGTGGGCGCCTGGGTGGCTCAGTTGGTTAAGCGTCTGGCTTTGGCTCAGATCATGATCTCACAGTTTGTGGGTTCGAGCCCCGCATCAGGCTCTGTGCTGACAGCTAGCTCAGAGCCTGGAGCCTGCTTCAAATTCTGTGTCTCCCTCTCTCTCTGACCCTCCCCTGCTCACACTGTCTCTCTCTGTCTCTCAAAAAGAAATAAAAGACATAAAAAAAAAAAGAAGACACATCCCAGAGAGGGGAGTGTCCTCTCCTGCTTCCATTCCTTCTATGCAGTAGTGATCAACAAATAGTTATTGATTTCTGAATTCATTATTCTCCTTCTGTTCGTTGACTCATTAGTTCTGTCTTGGGCTGGGTTCCCCAGAAGCAGATCTGGGGACCTGAGACCAAGGTTTGTGTGTAGGTGGTTTATTAGGATGTGTGCCCCTTCTCCCCCGCCCCACCCCCTGCACGGAGAAAATAGGGAGGGGTGGGGAGACACCCCTGGAGAGGGGAAGGAGGTGAAGCAAGGGTGTGTTATCAAGTAAAGTCACACAGAGCTGAAAGATGGCTTAACCCTTCAGGGGAACTTTGGGGGTAGTGTGGCTCATACCTCTAATTGTCACTTGAGGATAAAGGAGCTTGAGTTTCCCCCACAGTCCCACTGAGAGTCTTTGATTAAGGGCTGTCCCCAGGGCATGAAAACTTGTAGGCATTTCTGGTCCTTCAGAGGAAAAGCAGGCTCTGGCAGCCTCAGGGGCTGCCCTCCAGCAAGGAGATGAAGGTACTGGCTGTCGGGATTGAAACCCGTAGGAGCCTATAGTGCACAAAAACATCAAACAATCAGAAGGGTGTGGACAGCTGACCACATCCACACATTCTGTCAATAGCCGTTTAGAGAACACCCGTTTGCACGCTAGACACAGCCTGGAAAGTGGTGAGGCAAAACCTTAGCCTTCAGAGGTCCAGTTCTGATGTCTTGAAGGAGCAACTGTTTGTTGAATGAGTAAACAGAATTCAGTCTTGTCCAGGTTCTGCCTCCAGCAGAGGCAGGCTGGAGACCAGAGAAAAAGTGGACAAGCTACCCCATAATTCCTGGGCATGACTTAGGACTGTAAAGAATAAGTTAGGGGGAAGAGGGTATTCCTAGCCAAAGAACGTGTCCAAAGCAGAGAAGTTAAAAGTACACGTTAGTTTAGAAATGGGGAGTAGTTTCCTGTGGCTGGAGCACAGAGTAGGGGAGGAAGGGAGCTCTCTGGAAACCGAGGTTGTTAAAGAAAGCCAAGCTGAGAGAGAAGACTTTTCCACCCTACTGGGTCAACAGTAAGATTTTAAGATGGCTGGCTAGGATTAGAGAGATGTTTTGGGAAGAGGGGTGGGCATATAAACCACAACTGGACACTGGGGTTCCAGCAGACTAGCATCCATGACCCCAAGTAGAGAATTTCTTTTCGTGATTAATCCAGGACCGGCCACGCGTGATCAGAAAGGTGAATGAGTCAGGTCTGGATCTGAATGTCGGGACAAGAAGAGGTTGGAGACACAGACACACAGGAAAGAGCCAGACTATGAAGACACAGCGAAGGGTTTCTGAGGACATTGGCTCCTAATCTAGCAGGACACATAAATACGTATATTTTCTGTTAATGTGAATATCAGTTCACTTCAGTAAATTCAGGCTCTGTGCTGACAGCTTGGAGCCTGCTTCAGATTCTATGTCTCTCTCTCTCTCCCTTTCCCGCTCATGCTGTCTGTCTGTCTGTCTGTTTCTCTCTCTCTCTCTCTCTTAAAACTAAATAAAAGTTTTGGGGGAAAAAAAACTCTGCTCTAGTGTTTTCCACCTCCCTCCTTCCTCTCCCTGTTACATTCTAGTCATATGATAGTTAACGTTATTATAACCAATCCTATAGTGCAATGTGGAAAGAAAGCAAGGGAGGGGGATGGGGTAAGGGTGTGGGACTGGAGCCAAGGCTGAGCTAAAGGGGCCAGTGGGGCCCGTGGAGACTGCGCTGATCCTTAAGGACTAGGTGCAAGATTAAAATCCCCTTCCTGCCTCTTCAAGATATTTTATGGAAGAAGGGGTGGAATGGTCTTTCCAAATGACTGTGCCTGCCAGAGTATGCTTCTGGAACGCAAAGCTGCTCCAGGACCCGCTACATGAGCCTCCAGACAGATTCAGATTACAGTGAAGGCAAGCCAAAGCTGAAGAAAATACAAACGCAGCTTTTGAAAAGAGAAAAGGAATGGAAACCGTGATAGATTAACACAATTTTAAAAAATCATTTATTTGGGGCACCTGGGAGGCTCCAGTCAGTTAAGGGTCTGACTCTTGGTTTTCAGTCAGGTCATGACCTCACGGTTCGTGAGTTCGAGCCCCCAGTAGGGGCCTGCACTAATAGCTCAGAGCCTGCTTGGGATTCTTTCTCCCTGTCTCTATCTCTGCCCCTTCCCCACTCACGCTGTCTCTGTCTTTCTCAAAATAAATAAATAAACTTTAAATAAATAAATAATAAAACATCACTGGGCACCTGTGTGACTCAATGGTTAAGCATCTGACTTCAGCTCAGGTCCCCACATTGAACTCTGTTTCTCTCTCTCTCTCTCTCTCTCCCTCTCTTTCTCTGCCCCTTGCTCACTTGTGCTCCCTCTCTCTCTAAAAAAAAAATTAAACATTACTTATTTTATGCTATTAATTTGAAAATAGTGATGATAAAGGCGGAAATCTATTACAGTTATAAAATACCTCAGTTAATTTGGGAAAATGGATATCTTTTCAATAGCTGAGTCTTCACCTCCAGAAATGTGTCTTATCCTGCATTACAGTCTTTCTTCAGCTCTGTCTGTGTCGTTTTCTAGTTTTCTTCAAAAGGTCAGGCACTGTTTTTAAGTTTGTTCCTGGAACATCTCTGAGTTTCCTAGTCTGGATAATGGAATGGCTGAAGGAGTCACTCACAATAGCAACCAAAACCACAGAAGACCTGGGAATTAGTATCTAGAATAGTCAAGGCACTGAGGAGACAATACAATGGGAGCAATGTAGGTGGACAGGCAACTTGCCAAGCAGACACCAAATCAGGCTTCAAAATTCATTTTAAACTGTGGTACAGTGGCTCAGTGAGGAATAGCCAGCCAGTGGGACACCCTCAGTGACAGTGGGGGACGCACTGTTGAAAACCACAACTTAGATGAATCTCAAAGACAGTATGCTAAGTGATTAAAGCCAGTCTCCAGAGATCACAAACTGCCTGATTCCCTGTATATGACATTCCACAAAAGACTAAACTATGTTGAGGAAGAACGTGTCAGTGGCCACTTAGTGAGTGGGAGGGAAAGACTAGACAGGGGTGGTCGGAGGGAGTGTTTTCGTTTGAGGTGATGGTCGCACGAATACACACACACACACACACACACATATATACACATATACATATGTTAAAATTCATAGAACTGTACACCCAAAAAAAGAAATTTTACAAATATGATAATTAATAAATTTGTTTACTGTTTATTTTGAGAAGGAGACACAGAATGTGAGTGGGGGAGGAGCTAAGAGAGAGTGAGACACAGAACTCGAAGCAGCCTCCAGGCTCTGGGTGGTCAGCACAGAGCCCAACACAGGGCTCGAACCCACGAACTGTGAGATCAGGACCTGAGTCGAAGTTGGACGCCTAACCAATTGAGCCATCCAGGTGCCCCTACTTATGTGATAATTTTTAAAATAAAATAAGCAGAGCAGTACAGTGGGTAGTACAGTTCTAAACAAATAGACGAATCAACCCAGAACCAGTCCAAATCTATAAGGCTGTTAAAATACAAAACAACCCCTAATTCCTCAGGAGATGGTTTGCACAACAATATGAAGACACTTAACATGACTGAACAGTACACTTCAGAATGGTTAAGATGACAGATGTTGTATTAAATGTATTTTGCCACAATTTTTTCTTAAAAAGTGGTCTTATACTGGTAAGTGTTGAAGTCAGGAGATAGGTATTTGGGGAATCATTCTACCATTAATACTACTTTTTATAATTTGACATTTTCCATCATAAACTTTTTTTCTTTAAAAACATGGCTTTTCAGGGGTGCATGGGTGGCTCAATCAGTTAAGCATCTGACTTTTGATTTTGACTCAAGTCATGATCCCATGGTTCATGGGATTGAGTCCCACATGGGGCTCTACACTGACAGCTCACAGAGCCTGTTTGGGATTCTCCGTCTCTGCCCATCTCCTGCTCATATTCCCTCTTTCTCTCAAAATACATGAACATTTTAAAAAATAAAAACAAAAAATAAAAACATGGTTTTCCAGATCAATGGTGACATGCTAACAAAAGCATGAGACACTGATTTTTTGTTTAGGAAAAATAAGACCTCGCTTCAAATACTTATTTTATTTTATTATTTTATGTTATGTTATTTTTATTTGCGAGAGAGAGAGAGAGGACGCAGAGTGAGAGAACGCAAGCAGTGGAGAGGCAGCGGGAGAGAGAGAGAATCTTAAGCAGACTCCACTCTCTGTTCAGAGCCTGATGAGGGGCTCAATCCCACAATCTGGAGATTACGACCTGAGCCGAAATCAAGAGTCAGATGCTCAGCCAACTGAGCCACCCAGGCACCCCTCACCTCAAATATTTTAAAAGATTGGTTAGCTTTGGGGCGCCTGGATGGTTGAGCGTCCAGCTTCAGCTCAGGTCATGATCTCATGGTTTCTGGGTTTGAGCTCCATGTCGGGCTCTGTGCTGACAGCTCGGAGCTGGAGCTTGCTTCGGATTCTGTGTCTCCCTCTCTCTCTCTGCTCCTCCCCTGCTCATGCTCTGTCTCTCTCTTTCTCTCTCTCTCTCTCTCAAACATTAAAAATTTTTTTTAAACTTTGGACATAAGAAAAACAAAAACGTGGAGCAACTCGAGGACACTGGAGAAGGGTAGTCTTGTCATCTGGGGGCAAAGAAGGGCTTGCAAAGCCCAGAAGGAAACCCAGAAAACATACAAGAGGAAAAAAGGCCATGGATTTGGTGACATAAAATTCAAATTTATGTATGGTTAAAACACCACCACTAACATAACGTTTGTAAAAGCTCAGCTGTAAACTGGGGAAAACGACTTATCCCAGATTCCCCAATTAAGGAATGTGCCCGGCCCCTCGAGTCCTCTGAGTTCGCTTCCTGTGACATAAATCTTCCTTTCAAGTCTTTCTTCATCTTTGCTTTTCAAGCTTCTAATTTGAGAGCTAGGAGCCCATGATGATTAGGGATGAAAGACCCCACATGTGGCACATGGATAACAAAGAGATTCCTCTGGTGCCTGTTAACGACACCAGGTGCAGACCCTGAAGGAGTGAAGCTCATATACTGGGACTCTCCCTCTGAATGTTCCCAGCCTCAGTTTTTCCATCTGTACACGGAGTTGGTGATGGACCCTCCCCAGCAGAGTGCTCAGCCTGGTGCCCGGCAGCATGGTAAGAACTAGAGAAATGTCAGCTATGCATTTCGATGGGCGACGAGTTTATGGATGATGGCAGTTGTCTGAGTGGGGATTTATCTTCCTCTGGGCAGATTTCTGTGATTCCTAAGCACTAGACAATGATCAGGTATTACTATTATAATCAAAAAAATGTTGCTTACATTTGTCTTTTTTTGTTTTGTTTTGTTTTGTTTTTCTTAAAAGGTGACTCAGAGATGAATTGAATCTCTGGGAAAGAGTTCAAGAAGGAAAACTGGGATGCTTGGGCTAGTTTGTAGTCTTTGAGAGTGTGATTCTGTCCCTAGATTCCTTATCCCGAGTTCATGCAGGGTGACTAGGCTATGAGCCCCACCTGTGGAGATCTGATCTATGAGGGGGTTGGAGCCAGATGGGCAGGATGCTTAATGCAGCACAAGATAATGAACGTCAGGACACAGATAATACAGAAAGTTACGGTAGGTGCTAATTCTGACCTGAGTAGCTAGGGAAGGTCATCTGGAGGTGATATTTGAACTGAATCTTAAAGGGTAAGGAGGTGTTCCCAAGTGGGAGGGTGGGGTGAGGATCCCAGAAGAGGGAACAGCATATGAAAATTTAAATGCATGCAAGTGCAAGAAGGGCATGGCCAAGTTGGGGTGAAGCAAGGCATCCAAATGGATTCTTGCAAGAGTGGGGGAGCCAATGAGACCGAAATGGTGAGCTAAGGGTCATGAGGGTCTTAAAGGGGTTTTGACTCACCCTAAGGTGAAACAAAGCAGGGGACGTAGTGGGGACTTTTCATTCATTCAGATTCACAAATATTTATTGAATACACTGTGTATTATTATTCCTTTTCCCAAGTTATGTGTTGCTCCTGTAACAAACTACCACAAGCTTGATGGCTTAAAACAACACAGATTTATCCTTTTACAGTTCTGGATGTCAGAAGTCTGAAATAGTTTTCAACAAGCTAATGCCAAGGTGTAGGCAGGGCTGCGTTCATTCTGGAGGTGGAGAGGATAATCCATTTCCTTGTCTTTCCAGCTTCTGGAGGCTGCCTGAATCTCTTGGTGCATGCCTTCTTCCATGTTCAAAGCCAGCCATGCCCAGTAGAATCTTTCCAATGAAGCAGTCTCTCTGGTTCTGACTCTTCTGTTTCCCTCAACTGACTGTCAGCCTTAATTCCCTCCTCAACCTGAATCTCCCCTTGCCACATAACGTAACATAATCACAAGTCCTGGGGATTAAGACATGAACTCTTTGGAAGCCATATTCTGTCTACCAATCATGGTACAATGTGGGAGAGGACTACCCAAGTACATGAATACCAAGAGGTTTGGATCATAGGGGGACTTCTACACACATACCCTTAGATTTCCAGCTTGAGTCCCTTGGTTGGAGGTGATATGAGAAACACTACAGTCCTCGGATTAGATGCCAGTGGAAATTAAAGCCCAATTTTGTTTTCTAGTGATTTGTATGGTTTGCTCACAATGCTCTTCTTCCCATCCTCTTGTTTGCCAGCTAGACCAAAGTGCCATCCAGAGGAAGATTTTCATGGCACAAGACACAGGGGTGGGGAGGGGGTTCCAGTTTCAGACAACTACGTCACCACTGTCTGGTGCTTTCTCACTATGCCTGCCGTCTTAAAACCAAGGACACCTTGGGGCACCTGGTCGCTCAGTTGGTTAAGCATCTGACTTTGGCTCAGGTCGCGATCTCACAGTTCATGAGTTCGAGCCCCACATCAGTCTCACTGCTGTCAGCACCAAAGCTGTTGGTGCAGAACCTGCTTCGGATTCTCTGTGTCCTCCCTGCCCCCCCCCCGCCCCTCCCTACTTGTGCTGTCTCTCTCTCAAAAATAAATAAGCATTAAAAAACTGAACCAAACCAAGGACAACTGGGAAAGTCCCAATGTGACATTGTTCTTCCTGTCCAATCCCCTCCCCGCCAGAGAGGGGTAAATCCATCTTTGTTCTGCACAGTGGACAAAACAAAATAGGACACAGAAAACAGGTGGTTTTTAAGGGACATCCAGTGTTTGGGACAACGAAGGTGAGAGGGTTAGGGGTGCCTATTTCAAGGTGGCAGGCTCCGGGTGTCTGATTTCTCGTCCTCAGGCCACCGCTGGTCTCTTTACGCTGAGGGACCAGAGGAATGTTTGCCATGGTTACCCTCCATTTACACTGGCTTCCAGCTGTATTTTCAGCGAGAGGTTTCTGGTTGTGCAATAAGCATCTTAGGATGTGGAAACAGCTCAGGCAGCAGGTAAGGTTAGCTTAAGGTCGTTTTCATAACCAAACTAGTTGCAGGCAACTTCCGGGGTGTTTGGTCCACACTGGAGCCCCAGCTATCAAAATAAGTAATTAAACAAATAAAGGTTTTTAAATTAAAAACAAAAACGAGAGCAAGACTGGCTTTGATACACTCCATACCCCTCCCACCAATCCCCAGATCTGGAACCAAGACCTGTTGCTTTAGTTGCCTAAACAGTCCTACCATCCGTCTTCTCTCCATTGTCCCAGTTACCACCTACCCCCAGATGCCACCATTCTCCCTAGACTCCAGCAAGACCCTCCCGGCCAGTGACCTGGTGTCCTCTTTGCCCCTTTCCAACTCCCGTTGTTTTCACAGCAGCCTAAAGATCTTTTGAAAACACAAAGCTGCTCATAGGCCTCCCCTCCTCCCAATACAATGCCTCTCCACTGTTCTTTGTTTTAGATGTTTATTTATTTATTTAATATGTATTTATTTATTTGTTTTGAGAGAGAAAGAGCATGAGTGTGTGTGCATGCACAATGTGGGGGAGGTGTAGAGATGGAGGGAGGGAGAGACAATCCCAAGCGGATTCCACAGTCAGCACAGAGCCTGACACCGGGCTCGACCTCATGAATCGTGAGATTATGACTTGAGCCAAAATCAAGAATTGGATGCTCAACCGACCGAGCCACCCAGGTGCCCCCAGCATTCTTAATCTAAGACTTCAGTCTTCTCATGGCCTGCAAGACTCTTTAGGGTTGAGTTTCTTTCTCCTTTGCATTCCGTGCTTCATTCACAAAGGCTGTCCTGAGGCGTACGCTCCATCCTTCCCTCATCCTCCCCACTCTAGCTGTGTCTGCTGACTTTGAACCACGGGCTTGCTCTCTTTTGGACTAAGCGCCTCCTCTGTTCTCTCAAACTGCTTGCTTACCTGTCTCCCACCCCCAGCAGCTCTCAGACCGTGGCTGGTGAGAGCCAGGGTGTAAATGCCCAAGGTCCTCACCTAAGTGGACCATTCTGAGCTGTGTGCCCCCAGTCTGTGCCACCAGAATTAAACCCATTGCCCACCTCTGGCTTGAGTCACTGGCTTCAGAGTTGTGATGGTTAGTTTCCTGTGTGGTAGTACCCAGTTATTCAATCAAATACTAATCAAAATGTGGCTATGAAGGTATTTGGTAGATGTGATTAACATCTACAATCAGTTGATATTAAGGAAAGGAGGCTGTTCTCAATGATATGAATAGGCTTTCATCAGTTAAAAATCTAAAAAGCAAAACTGAGGTTTTCCAAAGGAGAAATTCTGCCTCAGGACTGCAGGAGCTCCTGCCTGAGTCTGCAGCCTTCCAGAATACCCTACAGAGTTAGGACTTGCTAGCTTCACATTTGTGTCGAATTAATTCCTTAACATGAGTATCTTTGTGTACATCTATACTTACCTCCTTATCTATCTATCAATTATGTATCCATATATCTATCTCCCATGGATTGCATTTCTCTGGAGAATATTGATACAAGACTGTACCCTTTACTGGCTGCCTTCCCTCCCCTGTCTCATTTCCCCATTCCCTTACGCTTCCACCTACCGAATAAACTACTTGCACCTGAATCCTCTTGTCGGGGTCTGATTCTGAGGGCAATCACTCTAAGAACCTTCTTCAGTTTCCTGAAGGTGCATTGCCGGGTGATGAATTCATCCTGGTTTGCCCACAGATTTCCCAGTATCACTTATGAGGGTCCTGTGTGCCAGGAAATACCTTTCCTCCCTCACCTCTCACCCCCCTATCCCTGGGGACTTGGAATGCTTTTCCCAGAACCGTCCCAGTTTTCAAAGTGAAAATCTGGTGCCCAGAACCCACCCTAACCCACTCAACCTCAGACAAGCAAGATGGCTGGCCCCTCTACCCACCAGGTCCTGTTGTGATGCCTCGGTACGTACTGTTCCCTCTGGTTAATTTCTACTGATCACCCTTTCAGATCTTTCCCAAGGAGAACCTCTCTGACCCACCCAGGCCTAGATCAGATCTCCCTGCTGAACTGCTCTGAGCACCGTGGCTATCATTGCACATTCACAGGCATATTCCGATCTTATCGGTGTCTGTCTCACACACTACAGCATGCAGTCCCGAGAGGAAGCTCTTACACGAGGGTCGGGCCAGTGTGGCCACAAGAGGGAACACAAGAGAGGCTTGGGAAAACAGATTTTACTCTATCACAAGTCCTAGAAAGACCTTGCTCCACATGGGCCAAATGGGGAAGCCACCGCACCAGTGGTCAGGTGGTCCAGAGACTGACATTAGGAGCAAGGGGAAGCTTGTATGGATTGAATAATACTTTGAATAATTTCAGTGGGCTCTTAGCTATAGGCGTGGTGGCTAGTTGCCTGGTATCTGCCCCTGGGGTGTTTAAGGCTGAGGAATATTGCTTCCTGGGATGTAGGGACTAGATAGAGCAGATGTGGCTTTGGATTTTTTAGTTTGCATCTCAAAGGCATGCTTCAGGCTGAGACCTTTGCTATCTCTAGGAATCATCTAGTTCCAGAAGGGCAGTTTCTCCCTAGCCAGAAAGGCTTTTAAGATATCAAAACCTCATAGTATACAGAAAATATAAACAAAGCTGTATTGGGGGTTACTCTTCATTGATTCCTGGCCCATAGTAGGCATGCAAAAACAAACAAACAAACAAACAAACAAACAAACATGTGTTTAATGAATTAATTTCCAGGACAATAAAAGTCTAATTCCTGTAACTTCCTTTTCATGGCTGTCCTGTGGTGGGTGTTTATGATCTGGATGGAGGAATGGAATCAAAAGTAAAAACACAGGAAGGGTGCCTTGATTTTGGTTCAGGTCATGAGCTCATGGTCTGTGAGATCAAGCCCTGAGTTAGGCTCTCTGTGCTCACATTGGGAGCCTGCTTGGGATTCTCTACCTCTCTGCCCTTCCCCTGCTTGGTCTCTCTCTCTCTTTCTCTCAAAATAAATAAATAAATAAACTGAAGAAGAAGAAGAAGAAGAAGAAGAAGAAGAAGAAGAAGAAGAAGAAGAAGACGACGACGAAGATGAAGAAGAAGAAGAAGTAAAAATATAGGAAAGACTTCAGGAGGCAGAAGGGAGAGATTTCACATACCACCACTAAATGAGGAATCAATTTTTTCTGAAAATTCTTGCTATTACATAGGTGATATTTCAGATAAACTAAAAAGAGAAACTACCCAATCTGAACAAGAGAGAGAAAATAGACTGAAAAAACAAGAAAGGCAGAGCTTGATCATTTAAAGGAGAGTTAACACCAATTCTATATAATCTCTTCCAAAAAGTAAAAGAGGAGGGAGCACTTCTCATATTTATTTGATGAAGCTGGTACCAGCCTGATCCAAAACCAGAGAGAGATAGCCCAGTGATAGAAAAGTTCAGGCTCATACCCCTCATGAATATAGATGCAAAAGTCCTTAACAAAATAGTAGCAAAAAGCAGTCAACAATATATATTAAAAAAAAAAGAGGTATACACTATGCACAAATGGAGTTCGTTCCAGAAATGCAATACTGGTTCAATATTTGAAAATCAGTGAAATCCACCATATAAACAGGCTAAAGAAGGAAGTCACGTGACTATGTCAATTGATGCAGAAAAAACATTTGCAAAATTCAATACCCATTCATGATAAAAAAAAAAAATCTCAGAAAACTAGGAATACAGAGGGGCCATGTCTTAACTTGATAAAAGACATCTACAAAACCTACAGCCACATTAAACTTAATGTAAAAGGCTGAATGCTTTTCTCCTGAGATCAGGAACAAGGCAAAGATGTCAGAATCACTACTCTTTTTTTTATGTTTTTTAATTTTTAATGTTTTTTATTTATTTTTGAGATATAGAGAGAGACAGTACGAGCAAGGAAGGGTCAGAGAGAGAGGGAGATACAGATCTGAAGCAGGCTCCAGGCTCTGAGCTGTCAGCATAGAGCCCGACGCGGGGCTCAAACCCACGAACTGTGAGATCATGACCTGAGCTGAAGCTGGATGCTTAACCGACTGAGCCACCCAGGTGCCCCCAGAATCACTACTCTTATTCAACATAGTAAGTTCTAGACAGTGCAATAGGGCAAGGAAAGGAAATAACATCTCTAAGGGTAACACAAGAGATCCTTGTGGTGATGGAAGCATTCATTATCTTGATGGCTTCAATATCAATACCCTAGTTGAGATATTGTAGTACAGTTTTGCAAGGTATCACTATTGGGGAAATTGGGGTTTCTCTATATTATTCATTACAGCTACACATGAATCTACAACAGTCTACAAGTTAAAATTTTAATTTAACTTAAAAAAAAATGCCAGTACCTTGGTCCTACCCCAGACCAATGGAATTAGAATCTCTGGCTATGGGTCCTGGGCATCGACTTTATTTTAAAGTTTCTCGGGTGATTCTAATATACTGCCAGGATTGAGAGCCACTGATTTAAAATGTTTTTAATGTTTATTTATTTTTGAGAGAGAGAGAGAGAGAGAGAGAGAGAGAGAGAGAGAGAGAGAGAGAGAGAGAACAAGTGGGGGAGGGGCAGAGAGAAAGGGAGAGTGACACAGAATCTGAAGCAGGCTCCAGGTTCTGAACTGTCAGCACAGAGCCCCACGTGGGGCTTGAAACCACAAACCGTGAGATCATGACCTGAGCTGAAGTCGGACACCTTACTGACTAAGCCACCAGGTGCCCTTGAGAGCCACTGATTAAATGACACATGGTGAATATTTCCCCAAGTCAAATACTTCCGTCCCATAATTGTTAATGGTGACATTGCATTTCAGAATGTACCGGGTCCCATTCAAATAATTCCCTGCTATTTGACAAATATGTTGTTTCCAGTGTATTGCTATTATAAATAAATATCCTTCTAGATTAATGTTTGGACACACCTATCATTTTCCTTATTAGAACATGAGTATGTTTATTTTTTAAAAAATTTTTAATGTTTTATTTATTTTTGACACAGAGCATGAGAGGGGGAGGGGCAGAGAGAGAAGGAGACACAGAACCAGAAGCAGGCTCCAGGCTCTGAGCTAGCGGTCAGCACAGAGCCTGACACAGGGCTCGAACCCACGAACGTGAGATCTGACCTGAGCCGAAGCCGGAGGCTTAACCGACTGAGCCACCCAGGCGCCCCTAGAACATGAGTATGTTTAAGGCTTTCTATCCATCTCATCAAATTGCCACCCAAAAAGATGAACAATCACACTGATTTATGTATATATTTTTTCCCAAAAACTTGACAATAGAAAGTAGCATTACTCTTTAAAATCTACGCAATAAAAAAATGTCTCTTTGATGCTTTAATTGACCTTTGAGGTAGACTTTTCATATTTATTGGCTACTTGCATTTATTTTTTTGCCAATTACAGTTCACATACTTTGCCCATTTTTCTATCAGAATATACTTTTCCTATTTATAAGAGCTCTTAGAAAGAATAATGAGGGGCACCTGGGTGGCTCAGTCAGTTAAGTATCTGGCTTTGGCGCAGGTCTGATCTCATGGTTCTTGTGGGTTTGAACCCCACGTCGGGCTCTGTGCTGACAGCTCAGAGCCTGGAGCCTGTTTCAGATTCTGTCTCCCTCTCTCTCTGCCCCTCCTCCACTCGCACTTTGTCTCTCAAAATTAAATAAATGTTAAAAAAAATTTTTAAGAAAGAACAATGAAAAGATATTAACCTTTTTCTGCTATTTATGTTGCAAGTATTTCTTCCAACTTTTCAACAGTCATTTAATTGTGACAGTGGTACATTTTATCGTGAGGAAGTTTATAATTTTTATGTAGGCAAATCTATCAGTTTTTCCCACAAACTTCCACAGGCAGTTTTTTTTTTTTTGGCTTACTAGCAAAAATATACAGGAATTTTTCTTTTAACTACAAAATTTTATTGCGGAGGATTGAATAGCGTTTGATGGAAAACAGTCCACCTTGCTGAATAAGAACACAAGAATTGTCAAAGCATCCACATTGTACAAAGAGATGCCAAACCAGACACCAAAAGGATTCTTATTTGGAAAGTAGGGATGCAGATTTCACCAAGAATTCGAAGTTTATCTGGAGGACCAAAAAGACAAGCATGGATTAGAATACTCTGAAAAATAAGAGTTGTGAAAGGGGCTTTGCCCTTTAGTAAAAACGTAATATTAACTACAATAATTAAATAGGGTGGCATTAGTACAGAAATAAAAGACAGTGCAGTAGACACAAGTAGGTTTAGGAATTTATTATACGATAAAGTTGACATTAAGAATCAGAGGAGGGGCGCCTGGGTGGCTCAGTCGGTTAAGCCTCCGACTTCGGCTCAGGTCAGATCTCATATTCGTGGGTTTGAGCCCCGTGTTGGGCTCTGTGCTGACAGCTAGCTCAGAGCCTGGAGCCTGCTTCCAGTTCTGTGTCTCCTTCTCTCTCTGCCCCTCCCCCTCTCATGCTCTATTTCTCTCTGTATTAAAAATAAATAAAAAACATTTAAAAAAAAGAATCAGAGGAAAATGGGGTGCCTGGGTGCTCAGTTGGTCAAGCATCTGACTCTTGATTTCAGCTGAGGTCATGATCTTACAGTTCATGAGTTCAAGCCCATGTCGGGCTCCGTGCTGACAGTGCCTGCTTGAGATTCTCTGTCTCCCTCTCTCTCTGCCCCTCCACTTCTCGCTTGCTCTCTCTCTCTTTCTCAAAGTAAATCAACCCTTAAAAATGAATCAGAGGACAAGCTGTTTATGTATGTTTGCAATGGAATATTATTCACCCATGAGAAAGAAGGAAACCTGAGTCAAGTTCCCCCAGCCAGCGGTTGGTGAGCAGTCTTGCCCCAGAGTCTGCACTTTAGACCACGGGAAGTGGTGTTGAGGCTAGTGAGCCTGCCTCCATGGGGGCACATTGGGCCTCCACTCTCGGCCAGGCTGGAAAGCCTAGGAGAACAAGGAACAGCCAAGGATGTGTGGCAGGCTGGCCCTGGAATGTTTGTGACCCCCATGTATTAAGCCCTTATGACTTATCAGGTGTGGGGCTAAGTGCTTTCCAGACATGACCTCATTCCATATTCACGCCTCACAGCGGCCACCCTTTGAGAAAGATACTGTTATTACCTACATTTTACAGAGGAGGAAGAAGTGGAAGTTCAGAGGGATTAAAGAACTTGTCCAGAGTCTCAGGGTAGGGAAGGGATGGAGTCAGGAGAATAATCCAGGTCAGTCTCCTCGAGCCCAAGTTTTAACACTGTCTTGGTCTTTTGTGTTTTTCCTGATCTTCCCCCCATGATACGTACTTAGTGATTGTCGTGGCCTTGTTTTACTTGGTAGGTTTCCTCGCATGTGAATTTTCTCCCCTTAGATGTATACCCCTATTCACAACG
This sequence comes from Suricata suricatta, assembly GCF_006229205.1. Classification (NCBI taxonomy): domain Eukaryota; kingdom Metazoa; phylum Chordata; class Mammalia; order Carnivora; family Herpestidae; genus Suricata; species Suricata suricatta. Next base: position 16,896,022 of record NC_043707.1, read on the forward strand.
TGATTTTACACAGAGCCACAGATAACAACACGTTGTGCGTTTTTAGCTCAGCCTTTTCTGTTCTTTGCTTGGCGCTCCCATCCTCCCTCATTCTCCCCTCAAATCCCTCCCTGACAACCTGTAAGAATCCGCCGTGTGACCTTCTACAGTTTTCTTCATTCTTACACAATACTCTCCACCCCCTACCCCTGCACCATTTCCGTTTTTCTAATGTGTTCTTCTGAAGATGTTTGATGCAAATTCCAATATACTTTATCTGTTTTCTATTTTTCACAAGTGATTGCACACCATATGCCCCGTTCCTCACCCCCATTTCTTTTCGCTAACAACATGTCTTGGTGATTGCCCCATTGTCAGAGCCTCAGCTTACAACTTGAAAAGTCACAAGACTTGAGAAGAAATCCAGTCCAGTAGAAAAGAATGTGACATCCAGAAGGCAGATAGCAAACATGAGGAAATCAGGCAGCGTCAGGGATCCTGACAGGTGGGTGGAGGCCCAGGCCTGGGAAGGGTGGCAATACTGGGAATTCTGGGAGGCGGGCCAGCTTTGGGGGCTGTGTCATCTGGGAGCCCCGGCTCCTGAACAGGTTGGCAGGCAGGTCCTGGGTGTCAGGAGAAGACTGGCAAGATGCAGGAGGAATCCCAGTCCTGGGCAACTTACCAAAATACGCATTCAGGAACAGAGAGCTCAACAACCACAAAGCAATTCCACAAATATTTATTTAGTGGCTGCAACAAGCCAGGTGCTGAGCTGAATGGCGGCTTACACCTAGGACTAGACAGGCATGGTCTATCCCTGTCTTCCCTCAAGCTCACGGTCAGGTGAAGAGACAGACAGGTGAGAGGCTGTTGCTATTCAATATGCTAAGTGCTAGGGCGGGAGGTAAAGAATTCTATGCAAGAATGGGGGTGAGGAGAGAACAATTAATCTCCATACACTTATCAGGGTAGGCTAACTGCTATAATAAACAACCCCCATGTCTCAGTGACTCAATACAATCCAGTTTATTTCTCACTCACGTTACAATTAAATGCTGGGTGAGTGGGGGGGGAGGGGGACTCTGCTCCACACAGCCATTCAGGGATCCAGGCCCCTTTTTTCTAACGGCTCCACTGCCCTCCCCTGGGGTGTCAGTGTTCTCCATGGGGTCCCCTGCATCCACCCGGCAGAGGAGGAAAAGAGAGACTGAAGTAGGGGATGACATAGGAGGTTTTTATGAGGTAGGACTTGAATAGGTGTTCAAGCCATGGCCATGAGTCACATGGCCCCACCATCTGCATGGAAGCCTGGGAAATTCAGTCTAGCTACGAGCCTAAGAAGTAAAAGAACCTGAATTTGGTGAACACCTCACACTCTGTGCTACACCAGACTTGGAAAGGTGGGAAAAACTTCCCAGAGGGGTAGTTTTTAAGCGGATACTTGGTGGATACATAAGAGTTACCAGACAAAGGGAAGAAATGAAGGAGATAAAAGAGAAATTGGGAAAGGCACTTTTGCAGACAAATATCACTGCCAGAAAAAATGCAGCTCCTGGCTGGCTCAGTTGGAGGAGCATGTGACTTTTGATCTTGGGGTCATGAGTTTGAGCCCCACATTGGGTGTAAAAATTACTAAAAAAAAAAAACTTCAAAAAATATAAATAAATAGGGGCACCTGAGTGGCTCAGTCGGTTAAGTGTCCAACTTTGGCTCAGGTCATGATTTCACAGTTTGTGAGTTCGAGTACCACATTGTGCTCTCCGCTGTCAGTACAGAGCCCGCTTCAGATCCTCTGTCTCTCTGTCTTTCTCTGCCCCTCCCCTGCTCTTCTCTCTCTCACTCTCTTTCAAAATAAATAAACTTTTTAGAAAATGTACTAAAATAAATAAATAATAAATAAATAACAATACCTATCCTCCTTTAAGAATGCAAAGCATTGAGGGGCACCTGGGTGGCTCAGCCCATTAAGCATCCAACTCTTGATTTCGGCTCCAGTCATGATCTCATGGTTCATTGGTTCAAGGCCCGCATAGGGCTCTGCGCTGACAGTGCAGAGCCTGCTTGAGATCCTCTCTCTGCCTTTCCTCTTCTTGGTGCTTGCTCGCTCTCTCTCTCTCTCAAAATAAACAAATAAACTTAAAAAGAAACCTCAAAAATTAAAAAAACGAGAAGGCAAAGCACTGAAAATCACGGCAGGGTGAGGGAAAGAAAGCACTTCTGCTTGTGCAGAGGGCGGAAGGCAAGCTGTGGTGGTGATGTGGCCGTAGGATCTAAATCAGGCAAGCCATTGTAAGCAGGGCTTCAGGAATTTCTCCCAAGAAGAGTCAAAGCCACGGAAGGTGTTTCATATGAGGATCGAGTGTATACTCTAGAAACATCTCTCTGGCTTCTGTGTGGAGAAGAGATTGGAAGGGGACTCGGAAAGATGCCAGAAGAGCAGCGATCTGAGAAGAGATGGCAACGGGAGCTATGGAAGAGGCTGTAGGAAGACATGCACAGTTCCAGATTATCAGGAAGTGGGATCTCTAGAATTTGTGATGGATTAAATATGCAACTAAGCAGAAGGCAGGAATCAAAGACCAGTGCTGGGCTTCCATCTTGGACTCGTGAATGGTTGGTGAGTCTATGAATCCATTTCCCGAGAAGGGCAACCCTGTTTGGAGGGTTTTGAAGCTTTGGACTTGTGGAATTTGCCATGTCGATGGGACGTTTAGAGAGGGATCTCCTGCAGACCATTGTAATTGGGTCTGAAGATTAAGAGAAGGATTTAGGCTGAGGAGGTAGTCATGAAAGTCAGTGAGCTCACTTTACAGGTGGGAGGAAGAAACGAGGAGAAGAGAAGAGAAGAGAAGAGAAGAGAAGAGAAGAGAAGAGAAGAGAAGGGAAGGGAAGAGAAGAATGCTTGGCATGAAGCCCTGTGTAGAAGTGGCGCTCACATAGACATCTAATAGGAAACAATCATGTACAAAGGTACATAGGACAAAAGAAAATGAGCACATCACATCATGAAAATCAAGAAAAGAAACAATTTTTGGGACCTGGGGTGGCTCAGTCAGTTAGCCATCTGACTTTGGCTCAGGTCATGATCTAGAAGTTGGTGGGTTTGAGCCCCATGTCAGGCTTTTGCTGACCGCTTGGAGCCTGGAGTCTGCTTTGGATTATGTCTCCCTCTCTCTCTGCTCCTCCCCTGCTCTTGCTCTATCTCTCTCTCAAAAAAAGGATATTTAAAAAAATGTTTTAAAGAAAAACATTCATGAAGATGGAGTGGTCCACAGGATAAAACCTGCAGAGAGAGAGAAAGTAAATCGAGGGCCATAAATCATCCATCCATCAGGGAAGTCGGTGACATGCATGAGAGCCAGGCTGCAGAGGACTGACCAGAAGGAGTGGGCAGCTCATTCGGGGTGCGGCTGTGAAGCGGGGAGGGACCCGACCGTGTGCGAGGTGTGTCAGCAGAAGGCATTCTTCACCTTAACAAGGAAGGAAGACACCTTTCCTTGACTCCTGGCACTTTGTAAATTCTTTGGAACTTAAACACTATCCTGGGAAAAGAGTGGTGAACTCCTAAGTCATCAATTTAACACATATTTATTAAACACTTACTATGTGACAGCAGGCACCTGCTGGGGTGACCCAGACACCCCCAGACCCCTGCCTGTATTGAGCTTCCATTCTAATGGGATAGTACTACTGAGATCTACTTCTACTCACAACGCTTCTGACACCCAATGCGTGGGAGTTTCCCCCCCCCCCCACACACATCAACCCATTTTCAGAGTGTCTGGACACCAACTGGCTGGCTGTCCTGGAATTTAATTTGGACACTAGATACCTGGAATTAGTTCAGACCCCACAGGTTAAGGACTCAGTCCCACAAGATGCCAGTCATAAGCAGTGAGTGCCCAGGGGGCCCGCATTTCTGTCCAACTTGGCTACAAAGTTGGGAATTTCCACAATCCCCTCTCCAGTTTGATAACATCCTAGAACGGCTCACAAAACTCAGGGAAACATTTTATTTACATATATTGGTTTATTATTTTATTTTCTTTTTAAATTAAAATGTTTCAGAAGAGAGAGAGAGTGTGAGCAAGGCAGGGGCAGAAAGAGAGAGACACACACAGTCTCTGAAGCAGGCTCCAGGCTCCGAGCTCTCAGCACAGAGTCTGATGAGGGGCCTTAACCCTCGAGCTGTGAGATCACAACCTGAGCTGAAGTCGGACGCTTAACCGACTGAGCCACCCAGGCGCCCCTACATTTACTGGTTCATTATAAAGGACACAATTCGGAAACAGATGAATGGAAGAAACGCATTCGGCAAGGCACTGGGGGAGAACACGCCGAGCTTCCATGTCCTTTCAGAATGTGTCATCACCCCCCAGCACCCTATGTGACCACCAGCCTAGAAGCTCCCCAAACCCCATCATTTGGGGGTCTTTATGGAGGGCCCATTATTTAGGCATGGTTGATTAAATTATTGCCACTGTAAGTAATTCAATCTCCAGCCCCTGTCTCCTCCCACGAAGTGGGAGGAGATGATAGGGTAGGAAGTTCCAATCCTTGAATGCCAGGGTTGGCTCATCTGGCAACCAGCCCCATTTGAAGCTAACTAGGGGCCCACCAAGAGTCACCTCATTAGCATAAACTCAAGTCTGGTTGGAAAGAACTAATTATGAATAACAAAAATGCTCCTCTTACCCCATCACGCTAGAAATTCCGGTGATGGAGAAAACTATAGGAGCAGGGTTGGGAGGAAAATTCCAGTGTTAAGTTTTGGATAATTATTCATTTGGAGATGCCCGTTGAACATCCATGGGTGAGTCAAGAAGACAGATAAATGTGTGCTTAGATTTCAAGGAAGATGCTGGAGATATTTATTGGGGAGTCTTCAGCATACAAGTCATCATTAGACTTGGAATTGGCTCATCCTAAGGTTCTGCTTCCTGGAAGAAGCCAGAAAAAGAAATTACGTTGCTACAGAAAAGTAAACAGTCTTAACGTCGTTTCCCATCCAAGTCTGTGGAATGAAATTCATACCTTCTCCATTAGAATGGGTTGAGGCTCTTTAAACCCATCCAGGCATGACTGATCCGGAGCCAGGCAAGGTCGGGCTTGCTGGGAGGGTGGAGGAAGGCTGCAGACCTGGGAGCCCTTTCCACTGCTTCTACGCAGCACCTAGAAATCAACAGCCGACTTTGTGTCTTCAACAGCGATTTGCCTGTCATGCCTGCTAGCATTGTTTTCGCCCTGCTGAGACTTGTCAGTTGAAAAGCCAGAAGGAACGCATCTGGTTGTTAGACCAGCAAAACCCTGGCAAAGTAAGGGACACAGTATTAAGAACAAAAGTTTTCCATTGTTGGTGGTCACAGACAATCAAACATGTCATCAACAAATAATACTAACAACTAATAATTAAGCCCTTCCTGTATACCCAGCACTCTAAGAGCATTGAATTCATCATCTCATTCCGCCCTAACATTGAGCCTGTGAAGTATTATTATTATTATCCCCTGTTTTACATGTATAAGGACAGAGAGGTTAAGTGACTTGCATGAGGTCACACAGCAAGTAAATCAAGAAGGAGAAGGCAAATGCAACCGTGTCCAATTCCAAAGCCCTGTGCGTTGGAGGAATAAAAACAGGAAATGTTAGAAGCCTCCCAGCCCACCACGCTACACTCAGTGGCTACAGAAGGTGTACAGGTCTGGGTCCCCCAAGCCAACGTCATCCTCCTCACCCGCCCTTTGCACAGGGATTGGCATATAATTGGTTTCCAGAGCTTGCTGAATGGATGAATGATTGATTGAATGAACAAGCACACAAAAGAACGATTATCTTGCACCACATTGCATCGTGCTTAGCAATGACCAAGCCTGTCTCTCCAGCTGGGCTGTGAGCTACTGGAGGGGAGAGACATCTATTTTTTACATATTGTAACAAACAGAGTCAAACACATTGGGCAGAGTTTATATACAGGTTAAGGAACATGGGCTCTGAAGGCAGCTTACTCGGGTTCAAACCACGCCTCCTCTTCTATACCAGCTGTGACCTTGAGCAAGTACCTCAAACTCTCTGTACTTTGACTTCCTCCTCTGGAAAATGGGGAAAATACTAATACCTAAACCTTAAAGATATTTATCAAGATTAAACAAGAACTTGGTGGGGTGCCTGGGTGACTCAGTCAGTTAAGCTTCTGATGTTTGGTTTCAACTCAGGTCATGATCTCATAGTTTGTAGGTTCGAGCCCCACATCAGGCTCAGATGACAATGCAGAGCCTGCTTGGGATTCTCCCTCCCTTGCTCTCTGCCCCTCCCCCACTTACACTTTCTCTCTCTCAAAATAAGTAAATACACTTTAGAAGTAAAAAATAGGGGTGTCTGAGTAGCTTGGTCAGTTAAGTTTCTGATTCATGTATTGGGACACCTGGCTGGCTCAGTTGCTAGACCATTTGAGTCTTGATCTCGAGGTTGTGAGTTCTAGCCCCACAATGGGCGTACAGATTAGTTAAAAATAAAACCTTTAAAAAAGTATATATTATAGTAATGCGTCAATATTGATTTCTCAGTTTTTACAAAGGAACCCCAAAAGCATGTAGGAACTATCTGTATTATCTTTGCAACTTTTCTACAAATCTAAAATTATTCCAGAATTTTAAGGGTTGTTTTTTTTTTAGTTTATTTTTGAAAGAGACAGAAAGCATGAAAGAGAGGGGTACAGGGAGAGGGCAAGAGAGAAAATTCTAAGCAGGCTCCGCACTGTCAGCACAGAGCCCAACATAGGGCTTGATCCCACGAACCGCAAGATCATGACCTGAGCCAACATCTGATGCTTAACCAACGGAGTCACCCAGGTGCTCCTAAGGTGTTTTTTTTTTTTTTAATGTTTATTTGTTTTTGAGACAGAGATCAAGTGGGAAAGGGGCAGAGAGAAAGGGAGACAGAGGATCCAAAGCAGGCTTTGGGCTGATAGCAGAGAGCCAGATGTGGTACTGAACTCAAGAACTTTGAGATCATGACTTGAGTTGTAGTGGGATGTTTAACCTGACTGAGCCACCCAGGGGCCCCCCAAAGGTTATTTTTTAAAAATAATATTGAAGGCAACTGAATTAAACACCTTAGCTGTATTTTTAAAGATCACTGAGTTCATGATCTTGCTGCCTGGGTGGCTCAGTTGATTGAGTGTCTGACTCTTTTTTTTTTTTTTTTGAGAGACAGAGACAGAGTGCAAGTAGAGGAGGGACAGAGAGAAAGGAAGATGCAGACAGCTCAGAGCCTGATATGGGGCTCAAACTCACGGACCACAAGATCATGACCCGAGCTGAAGTCAGACACGCCTAATCAACTGAGCCACCCAAGTGTCTGACTCTTGATCTCAGATCATGATCTGGGGATCCTGTGTTCAAGCCCTGAATTGGGCTCCCTGCTGGGCATGAGGCCTACTTAAAAAAAAAAAAAGGTCATTGAGTTCATAATGATACTCAGAGAGAGAGAAAAGGAAAAATTTAACATTGGAGGCGTCTATTGAAGCAAATCCTTAGTATCAAACATAGTAATTAGAGGGGATGAATTTATTCTGCCCTAGTCTATGAGGGGAAGAAACTCTTTTTACAGAACAAAACCCCTTCATAAATGATGGAGGAAGAATAGAATTAGAATTTTGCAACCCCAGATGAAAGAATTGACTCAGGCAATGATCATCATTGGATGCTGACACCATGAGGTGAAAGGTTCAAGGAAGACTGAATAGCCACATGGTGCCAAATCACTGGCCCACGGAGGTCTTACTGGTTATAAGTGAAGAAATACCTTGACCATGCACAGATCAGGTTTTCATGACCTGATCCCACTAATCAATCTTAGCTTCACTCATGTGACAGCTAGTCACTCTGAGCCTTCTGGTGTGATACAACAGGACTCTGACGCACCATCTAGGAAGAATTCTTGTCAAAAATGTCTTGCTAAAATCGATCAACCTTTAGATCTAGTTTCTAGTGTGCCTGGAAATACAGGAGCTAGAGGGTCAAGTTAAATACATCACGAGAAAGCAATCAGACAAAGCCAAGAAGGTAGGGCATTCTAGCCCTAAGACAATAGACTGTGTTTCTTCAATGAGTCAGTGACCTGGAAAAAAGGGAGGAGAAGGAGGAGAGGCAATTCTAGGCTTAAAGAGGCTTAAAAGATATGACCAAACACAGTTCGTGGACCTTGATTTGGTTCTGGTTTGAATAAGTGTAAAGGACATTTGGGATAAGTGTGGATATGGAGGAATTTGATGATTTGGGATTCATTTTGTTAGGTGTTACAATGGTTATCATATGTCTGATTTTTGTTAAAGGATGAGTATTGAAATATTTAGGGATGAAGTGTCACGTTGACTATAAATACTTTAAAATACTTTGGCCAAAGCCAATATGGCAAAATGTTCACAGTTGTTTTATCTAAGTAATATATATATATATATATATATATATATGAATGTTCATTATGTGATTCTCTCTACTTTTCTGCATGTTTAAAATTATTCATAATAGGGGCACTTGGCTGACTCAGTCGGTAGAGCATGAGACTGTTGATCTCAGGGTTGTGAGTTCAAGCCTCACGTTAGGTGTGGAGCCTACTTTAAAAAAGAAAAGAAAAGAAATTATTCATAGTAAAGAATAAAGACAAGGGCAGGCTGAACAAGCATTCATTTATCTCATAAGCATTTATTGAGCCCTACTATGTACCAAGCACCGATTTAGGCCTTGGAGCTATAGTGATTGAAAAAAATTTAAAGTCCTTTCCTGCCCTCCTGGAATTATATCCATGTGGAGAAGAAAGACAACCAAGCAGGTACAGTATAATGTATGTCAAGTGGTGACAAGTGCTATGGAGAAAAACAAGGGCAAGAAAAAAAGGACAAGAAGAACATCTATATTGGGTAGATATTGCTATTTTATGGGGAATAATCCAGGAAGACCTTCCTGAGGGGTTGACATTTGAGCAGAGCCCTAAAAAATGTGAGAAAAACAGACACTGGGATACCTGGTAGAGGAGCAAAGGTTTAAAGCAGAAGGAATGGTAAGTGCAAAGGTCCTGAGGTAGGAGCATGCTTCAGGTTATTCAGGAAACAATGAGGAGGCCAAGGAGGGTCATGTGGAATGACAAAGGGAGAATGATAAGAGATGAGCTCAGAGAAGCGGTGAGGGGGAAGAAGGGGTACAGATAATGGGGAAACTTACAGGCCATTTCAGCTTTTACTCTGAGTGAGATGGGAAACATTAAAGAAGGGACATGATTTGTCCTAGTTATTATTATTGGATTTCTAAACATACAAAAGGAGAGAGATATGAACACGCACACACCCATCACACAGCCTCGTCGCTGATTCATGCTGAATCTTATTTCATCCATCCCTTCCTCACCACCCAAACAGATTAGTTTGAAGTAAACCCCAGACATCGTATCATTTCACCTGTAAATATATTTATATATATCTTTAAAATATAAGGCTTCTTTAAGAAAACTCACAACAAACCATGATCACTCCTAAAACATTAACAATAACCCCTGAATATTGTAAACTACTTAGTGTTCAATTGTCCCAACTGTCCCAATTTCAGAGTTCATATGAATCAGCATCCACAGAAGAATAATGAATTGCAATTGTTAAAATAGCTTTTAATCTATTTCAGTCCCTAAGATTTCCCTTTTTTTCTTTCAATTTTATTGAGATACAACGGACATACAGCACTATAAGTTTAAGGTGTACAGTGTAATGACTTAACATAAATTGTGAAATAATTACCATAGTAAATTTAGTTAACATCCATTACCTTGTGTAGATGCACACACACACACACACACACACACACACACAAAGAATGAAATGAAGAAAGGAAGAGAGGAAGACTTTTTTCTTATGACAAGAGTTTTTAAAATTTACTCTCTTAGCAACTTTGAAATACACCCATGGCAGTGGTGACTATAACGGTCATGTTGTCCATTACACCTCCAGCATATGTTTATCTTATAATTGAAAGTTTGTACCTCTTGACCACCATCTTCTATTTCCTCTACCCTCTACTCCCTGTCTCTGGTAACCACAAATCTGATGTCTTTTTCTATGAGTTTGGTTTTCTGTTTTTAGATTCCACATATAAGTGAAATCATACAGGATTACCTGGGTGGCTCAGTTGGTTACTCCTCCAACTTCGGCTCAGGTCATGATCTCAGGTTCGTGGGTTCGAGCCCCACGTCAGGCTCTGTGCTGACAGCTCAGACCCTGGAGCCTGCCTCAGATTCTGTGTCTCCCTTTCTCTCTCTGCCCCTCTCCTGATCACACTATCTCTCTCTGTTCCTCTAAAATAAATAAATGTTAAAAAATTTTTTTAAAAGTCAGTGAAGTCATGCAGTTTTTGCCTTTGTCTGACTTACTTACGTAACCTGGTGCTCTCAAGGTCCATCCATGTTGTTGCAAATACCAGGATTTCCTCCTTTTGATGGCTGAATAATATTCCATTGCATGTATACACTACGATTTCATTATTCATTCATCTGTCAATGGACACTTAGGTTGCTTCAATATCCTGGTTATTGTAAATAATGGTGCAATGCACACGGAGGTGCAGATATCACTTCATTATAGTGATTTTGTTTCCTTTGGATTTATACCCTATCGTGAAATTCTGGATCATCTGCTAGTTCTACTTTTATGTTTTTGACGGCCCAGGATTCTCCTTCATAACTAGTTTTCTTTTTCAATTGAAAAGACTAGCTCATTTGTTCTATAGAGTTTCCTACTATCTGAATTTTGCTGCTTACACCCCCATGGTATTATTTAACATGTTCCTCTGGATTTCTTATAAAATGGTAGTTATATCTGGAGACCTGATCACATTCAAGTTTACTTTTGGGGGGAGGGGCAAGATTATGTCATAGATAATGTTGGGTACTTTCATTAGAAGATGTATAACGTTGAGGGGTGCCTGGGTGGCTCAGTCAGTTAAACACCCGACTTTGGCTCAGGTCATGATCCTGCAGTTCATGAGTCTGAGCCCCATATCAGGCTCTGTGCTATCAGTGCAAAGTCCACTTCAGATCCTCTGCCTCCTTCTCCCTCTCTCTGTCCCTCCCTCTCTCTGTCCCTCCCTCACTTGTGCTCTCTCTCTCTCAAAAATGAATTTAAAAACATTTTTTAAAAAGATGCATAATGTTTGATTGCCCTACACGTCCTCATCTAAACAGCCACAGATGATTTTTGCTTAGATCTGTTAATTTTTTAGAAGTTTCAAAGTGTTGACATTTTATTTTATTTTTCTCCCTCTTTCATATAGATAGATAGATGGTAGATAGATAGATAGATAGATAGATAGATAGATAGATAGATAGATATAAATATGCAAAGTTCCCTACATCAGCTATTTGGTTTACTGCACTGACAAGGAGAAGATATACTTAGCTCTTTCCTTTTGTACATTTTCAAAATAATGAATTAATAACCTCGTCTGTTCCTTGTCTATTGCCACATAACAAATCACCAATGTAGTGGCTTAAAACAGTACTCATTTATTATCTTACAGTCTCTGTGGGTGAGGAATCCAGCCTGGTTAGCTGGGTCCTCTCCTGCGGCCTCTCACCAGGCTGTAATCAAGGTATTGGTTGGGGCTGTGGTCTCACGGAAAGGCTTGACTAGGGAAAGATTTGCTTCTGCGCTCACTCACACAGCTGGGGAGAGGAGCACACAAGGGTGTTAACGCTAAGAGGTCACCTTTGGGGGCCACCCTACCGTCGTCCTGCTACACCCAGCGTTTTTTTGTTTGCTTAGTAAGACCTGGATTATTTCAATCTTTTTTTTTTTTAAGTAGGCTCCACGCCCAATATGGGGCTTGAACTCACAACGCTGAGCTCAAGAGTTGCACATTCTACCAACTAAGCCAGCCAGGTATCCCACTATGACCTGGATTATTAAAGCATTAAAGGATTATTCTGGCTGCTATGTGGAAACTGTAGAGCAGGGGAGCATGCTTTATGCATCCCCAGCCTCGTTATTTGCCACCTCGATATCAAATAACGACTTAAACTTAATTATGAGACAACAAGGGACCACGGGACCAAGACCCAAGTGAAAAACCTTGTGCACCTGGGGCACTTTCTGTTGGCTTTTATTGTTAAACCACACCTCCTCCTAACAGAGCAGAACTAGGATGCGGCCCTACAGACAAGCTCAACTTAAAACAGAGGAACCCAGCTCCAATGAGCTGCCCCAGTTGCCTGACAATTCTGACCAATCAGAACGAGGTCTTTCCAACCAATCAGGACAAGGCTCTTCCAACCAATCAGGAGGAGGCAATTTTTTTTTCCTTTCCCTCATTAGCAAATTGGCTGGGAATGAGATCTTGAGCAAAAACTTTAGCTGTGGGAGCAGGGCTTTTGCCCTGTTCCAGAACGCCAGCCTGAGAGTTTCATTGGTGCTGTGTCTTCCTTGAGCTCCAGCTGAAGCTCTAGTAAAACCTTTGGTTTGGGGGTACAGCCTCATTACTATCATGGTGGGGGCCCCCAACCCTGACTCCAATAACAGTACTATGTAACGGTAAACAGTTGTTGTTCCTATGTTATTGTGTTGAAACGACTATTTAACATGTGATTAATTTTTTTAAGTTTGTTTTGAGAAAGGGAGAGAAGCCCAAGCAGGCTCCGCACTGTCAGGGCAGAGCCCGACCCCGGGCTTCCGACCTGAGCGGAAATCAAGGCTGCTTAACCCACTGAGCCACCCAGGCGCCCCTGTTAAACTCTAGTTTTTAAGGCCACATAATTGCTAATTTCGTTAAGGCTGCCCAGCCGGTCGCTGACTGTGGCCTCACACTAGCTAGCAAGGTGTAGTCTCTCCAGAGACTGAGCCAAATGAAGATCTCCTGTTTTCTTTCCCAGCTGAACTAGTGGTTTCTTGCCACTTAAGTAGCAATTAAATAGCTTCAAAAGTGAGCGTGACTCATTTAACAGTTGATTGAGAGGACTTTGTCCTAAATCAAATCGAGCCCCTCCTATTCTTTTTTTAAAGTGTAAACAGTGCTTGTTAGGGTTTTTCGAGTTCTTCTTTTATTTTTTTAGGGTTTTTCAAGTTTTTATTTTATTTGTTTTTTTTAGGATTTTTCAAATGTTGAATTACATGCGTGATATGAGATAACTACTTTTTTAAAAAAGTACTACAGCTAAAGGTAAAATTAGCCTTGACTATCCCTTCTGTTAACTCCCTTCCATTCTAGAGGTAACTACAGTTAACAATTTGGTGTGTATCCTTGTGCAGCGTTGTCCCTGCATTTACATAAACATGTATGTATTGATTAAAATAAATTCTATTGTTTTATATGGTTTCTATGTAAATAATGTTACATTGTAGACATTGTTCGGCAACTTGCTTCAAAATCTTTAAAAGTGAATGTCACTGGGGATGAAAGGCATAGGGAATATAATCCGTTGACACTGGAACAGCAACATATGACAGAGTTACACTGTGGTGAGCACAGTGTACGTAAGTACGGGGTTGCCAAATTGCTACATTATACACCTGGAACTAAGGCAACATTGTGTGTCAACTGTACTTCAATAAAAAAATAATCATTAAAAAATAAAATATAAAAAAAATTAAAAAGGCATGTAAACAACTGAAAAAAAAAAGTGACCATGACTCACTAAACACCCAATTGTTTGGGAAGATTGGTCCTAAATTTTCTCACACCCCACATCCAGCAAGTTATGTCGGCTACCCCTAAGAAATTAACCCAGACTCTACTTCTCACTACCTCTCTGTCACCCATCATGGTCCTTGCTTCATCTCTTGCCTCCCTGCAGTCCATTCTCAACAATTCTTATATAAGAGAGAGTCTTTTTTAACTTCTAGCTAGATATACCCAAAAATAACCGAAAGCAGGGACTCAAGAAGATATCTGTATAGCCAAGCTCATTGTAGCACTATTCACAATAGCCCAAAGGTGGAAACAATCCAAGTGTCTCTCAGCAGATAAATGGATAAAGAAAATATGTCATATACATATGCAATGGAATATTATTCAGTTTTAAAAAGGAAGAAAGTTCTACCACATGCTACAACATGGTGAACCTTGAAGCAGGACATAAAAGCACAAGTAATGTATGATCTCACTTGAGGTATTTTGAGTAGTCACATTCATAGAGACAAAGTAGAATATTGATTACCAGGGCTCAGGAGGAGAGGGGCCTGGCTCTTTATTGTTTAATGGGTACATTATTGGTTAATGAGTTTCAATTTTGGAAGATGAAAAAGTTCTGGAGGTAGGTACTGGTAATGGTTGAAAAACAATGTGAATGTATTT
>NC_043707.1:16910427-16916267 GCF_006229205.1 Suricata suricatta
CCCCCCCCCCCCCCCGCCCAGCTTCCTAAAGCCCCCTCCTTCTCCAAGTTCACTTCTACTCCAGACCCACTGTCCTTTTTACTGTTCCTCAAACACACCAGGCATGCTCTCTGCCTCAAGGACTTTGCACTTGCTGTTCCTTCTCCCTGGTACATTCTGCCAGGTATCTGCAGGTTTAGCTTCCTCACCTCCTTGCGCTGACAATCCTCCTTAAAATCCAACCTCCATCCAATCTCCTCTGGCCTGAATTGTTTTTCTTCATAGCAGTTATTACTATCTAAAAAATACATTCTCTGATCTGCTTATTGTCTGTCTTCCCTCCCTAGAATGTATTAGTGTTCAAGTGTTTTCAAGTCTCCAAGCCACAACCTGACCTTTCTCAGGATTCCTGGATGCAACTGAAAACCTCAATAGCAAAGTTGTGAATTTGTTCCCAGATCTTCTTCCCTTAGGTCAAGGCCTCTTGGGAGCTGATTAAATTTTTTCTCTGGGCCAGGACACAGAGAAAAATGGAAAGGTATGTGCGACGAGTGACTACGTGAGCCTGGAGCGCCAGCCTGGCTGTGCCCCGTGGTATCTGGGCTCTGTGGTTAGATTTCTGGGAAGAAAGTGAAAACTGCCAGGCTTGGCAGCAGCCAGAAGCTTTTGAGGCTGGTTGGGGGAGGGGAGGCCCAGTGGGGCAGCCATGCTCAAATGCCCACAGGGCAGAGACAAGTGGGCTGGCCGGCTACACCAACACTGGGCACCACGGGAGTGGGGGTTACAGGGAACTGGGGTCCATTCAGCAGCCCTGTAGCTTCAGGTGGCCCGGGCCAAGCAGGAATGGAAGCCCTGTGTCACTAGAACTCCTGACTGTCCATTTTCCAGAGAATCAGGAAGTTGATTTTTATGTGCTATTCCCTGACTTTTAAACATTGGCTCAAAATTGTTTCAATGCCATGTGGTCTGACGAAATATTTGAAAACTGGATCTCCACCATTCCCCACACACCTCTCAATAGGACTACCAGTTTACAACTCCACGGTTTAGCAAAATGTATGAAATCACGGACTTTGGTTTCAGAGAGACCTGGGTTTTCTGCAGTTTGGACAAATTCCTCAACATCTGCAAGTCTGTTTCTTTATCTGTAAAATGGGGACAAAAATAGAACCTACCTCATAGGCTGGTTTGGGAGGAGGAAGGAGACTTAGCACACAGTGCCTGGCAAATAGTGCCACAGTTCAATAATCAGGGTTACAGGGCAGTAATTGGGGTGGGGTTGAGACCAGAGGGCCTGGGGAATATTGGGGAAAGAAGAGAGAATAACAAAAAGGGCAGCGTAGTGTTAGCTGTCTGTTGTGGTCAGAGGCAGAGGCGCACCGAAGTGTGCTATGGCCTGTGGGAATGAGACTAGAGATCCAGGGGCTCAACTTTGATCAATGGACTTTGATAAAGATTCGACCAACCAAAGGAGAGCTCCAGCGCCCAGGGCCTCCAGACCTGTAGGTGGCGCTGCATCTCTAAGAAGCTCTATCTCAGGGCATGATACAGGTCCCAAGTCACACCTTCCCATTCTGTGCTTAAACAACAGCCACGGTCTGTTTGAGCATAACTGTAGGACTTCACATCTGTGTTTGTTTTAGTTTATCTTCTTAGATTAGTGCCAGACATTCCAGACTGTCAAGATTCTGTAACAAGATATACTAACTGTCCCTCCTAACTTCTTTTGTAGTTTGGATAACATTTTCACCAGAATCAGTTAGGAGTCTTTAGTTGCAAGTAACAGAAACCCCAACCCAAGATGGCTGGAGGGAAAAACAGGGAAATTTATAGCTTCCAGCACCTGCAATGTCCAAGAGTAGCCTGAGGTGATGTTTGATGTGAATCACGTGATGAAACTAGGACCTAGTTTCTCTCTGTCACCTTTCTAGATGTGCTCCATTCTTTTTTTAACGTGTTTTTTTTTTGTTTTTTTTTTTTTGAGAGAGAGACAGTGTGAGCAGGGGAGGGTCAGAGAAAGAGGGAGACACAGAATCCAAAGACAGGCTCCAGGCTCTGAGCTGTCAGCACAGAGCCCAACGCAGGACTCAAACCCACAAACTGTGAGATCATGACCTGAGCCGAAGTTGGATGCTTAACGACTGAGCCATCCAAACGCCCTAGATGGGTTCCATTCTATTTAGCCTCTTTACACCTGCAGCCCGACACCTAAACAACTTGAAGCCCATGGTACTCCAAAGGAAAAGTCTCTGAATAGAGTTTCATTGACTATGCTTAAACTGACTTTGATCATGGTCCCTCCCTTGAACCAGACAACATCCCAAGAGAAATATAATATACTGATTATCAGGCTGCAACTATATCAATCGTAAATGGAGTGGGAAGGAATGAAATGAACATCTCCTGGGTCAAAATATGGACTAGGGATGAGGAAGGGATGGTGATCCTAGAGCCAAATAGGGTACAGTTACTTGAAGTAGAATAAATGAATGGATACTCAGTGTCCCACTCCTCCTGAAAAGAGAAAAAAATTACCTTACCTTTTAATGCAAAGTATGGTTTAATTTTTTTAATGTTTTATTTATTTTTGATACAGAGAGAGACAGAGCATGAGAGGGGGAGGGGCAGGGAGAGAAGGAGACACAGAACCGGAAGCAGGCTCCAGGCTCTGAGCTAGCTGTCAGCACAGAGCCTGACGAGGGGCTTGAACCCATGAGCGTGAGATCTAACCTGAGCCAAAGTCAGAGGCTCAACCGACTGAGCCACCCAGGCGCCCCCAAAGTATAGTTTAGATAATGGTTATAAAGCATAGCATCTAACACTCCATTGGTCACCAAAACTGGCTTGGCTGATCTTGGATCTCCTTTCCTATCTTATCATCTCCTAGAAGCGTTAACCTGATTAAAGCAAGCAGGAAGACTACTTTTCCACACTAGTATTTATAAATATTCAATATCATTTTTTCCATGGGGGGCTGGTATTTAGAGACCTCCCAAACCGGTCATGAATTCATCCAGACATAAATTCATCCAACTCTGCCATAATTAAGCCCACAGTTCTTCCACTAGAAAAAGTTTGGTTTTGGTTTTAAATTTGGCCAAATGGGGGTACCTGGGTGGCTCAGTCGGTTAAGCATCCGGCTTCGGCTCAGGTGGTGATCTCACGGTTCGTGGGTTCCAGTCCCGCTTCGGGCTCTGTGCTGACAGCTAGCTCAGAGCCTGGAGCCTGCTTCAGATTCTGTGCCTCCCTCTCTCTCTGACCCTCCCCTGCTCACACTGTCTCTGTCTCTCAAAAATAAATTTAAAAACCACAAAAAAAATTAAAGAAAAATTTGGCCAAATGATGCATAGTTCTAAACATCTGGCAAAAGTCCTCGTGGACATTCTCTGATATCCCTCAGACCAGGTCCCAGGCAAAAAAGGGAAAGAAGTAAATTCAGTCTTCACAAACCCAAGCCAACTCTGAGAGAACAAAAATCTTTTTTCACAATTGCTTGAAATGCATATTTTAAAATTTGTTAGCTTAACATCAACCAGTCCATAATTCCTAGACACCCCTCAATGCCAGCTGCCCCCACACTGGAAATCATGACTTAAAGAAAGACATGTAGGGCACCTGGGTGGCTCAGTTGGTTAAGCATCTGATTTTGCCTCAGGTCATGATCTCACTGTTCAGGAGTTCTAGTCCAGTATCTGGCTCTCTGCTGTCAGTGCAGAGCCTGCTTTGGATCCTCTGTCTCCCTCCCTCTCTCTTTGCCCAACCCCTACTAACTCTCAGTCTCTCTCTCAAAAATAAACATGAAAGAAAGAAAGAAAGAAAGAAAGAAAGAAAGAAAGAAAGAAAGAAAGAAGGAAGGAAGGAAGGAAGGAAGGAAGGAAGGAAGGAAGGAAAGAAAGAAAGAAAGAAAGAAAGAAAGAAAGAAAGAAAGAAAGAAAGAAAGAAAGAAAAAGAGAAAGAGAGAGAAAGAGAAAGAAAGGAAGGCAGAAAGGCGCCTGTGTGGCTCAGTTGGATGAGCATCCAACTTCGGCTCAGGTTGTGATCTCGTGGTTCACGAGTTGCAGCCCCATGTCTGGCTCTGTGCTAATAGCTCAGAGCCTGGAGCCTACTTTGGATTCTATGTCTCCCTCTCTCTCTGCCCCTCCCCCACTCATGCTGTGTCTCTCTCAAAAAATAAACATCTTAAAAGATAAAAATAAAAAAGAAATAACATGACATCTGTACAAAGCTGCTCACACCAATACAGTCCTGGAGGAGACACATCCCAATAACCACCAGAGCCTGGCCAGGAAAATACAGTGTGTGAACCAAAAGGAAAATCCTTGGAAATAATATGTATTAGGTTGAACCATATGAAATTGCCATTTTGCAGGTTAATGATAGTCAAGTCTTAACAATTTGATGGTCACAACTGAATGTACTAGGGCAGTCATTTTCAAAGTGCACACTCAAGCCTGCTTAAGCGTCTCTCTCTCCTTCTCTCTCTGCCCCTCTTCCATGGCATGGAAAGCAAGCACATATGCTTGCTCTCACTCTCTCTAAAAAACAAAAAACTTCTTGGTTGACTAATTTTCTCCAGCAGGGCTCAGCCTCTAGAAGGCTCAGCCTCTCTAGAAGACAGAACAAAGGCCTCCCACAGATGCCTGTGTCCTCATTGCCAAAAACTGTAAATCTGTTAAATTACATAGCAAAGGAGAATTAAGATTACAGATAGAATTAAGTTTGGCTATCAGCTAGCCTAGAAATGGAGAGATTATCCAGGATTATCCGGGGCGGGGGGGGGGGGCCCAATGCAATCATGAGGATCTCCATAAGTGGAAGATGGATGCAGAAGGGAGAGAACTACACAGATGGTATGAGAGAAAAAGTGGCCCCACATTGCTGGCTCTTAAGGTAAAGGAAGGGGCCACAAGCCAAGGAAAGCAGGCAGCATTTACAAGTTAGAAAAGACAAGAAAATAGATTCTCCCCTAGAGCCTCTAGAAGAAATATAATCCTCCCCTTTCTTGATTTTAGGGGTGTTGGATCTCAGACCTCCAGAACTGTGTAGGATAATCATTTTGTGTGTGTTAAGTGAATTCATTTGTAGTCATTTGTGACAGCGACAAGAAAAAAGGAGCCCAGTCTCTCATTGATGGGATGGAGAAAGGCTGACTTTTGGGGTTCACTATGCATGTGTGCAATGATAAACCATGTGTTAAGGATATTGGCAAGAATGTGGCTGAAGTTATCTCCTTTGGAACCTTGACCTGACGAAGAGAAGAGGAGAGGGAAAGAAGTGAGGACTGCAGGAAAGGGGAGGGCCTGGCAGTGAGCAAAAGCTGTAGTGGGGGTGCTTGTGGGGGTAGGGGGTGGGGTCACTGGGAGGAAACCCAGAGACCCAAGCCTGCAGGAGACAGGGTGTTTGAATTTCTAATGCAGAGGTGGGCCTTCAGGGAATGGCTGGGATTTAGGAGTGACCTTGGAGGGGGTGGCTGAGGCCGAGAGAAGGTCACTGGGAAGGGAGGTGATCGAATTTCATCTAATAGGTCACTGGGGTTCAGGGACATTTGTGTTGGGGGATGAAGGGTGGAGGGGGGGATCAGCTTCAAGAAGGAGCCTGTTCTTTGCAAAATTGCCTAGAATCCCCGACGGCAATCTGCCAGGGCTGGGGGTGGTGTGGAAGAGACAGGGGGGCAGTTGCATGTTCGTGTTGTGTTTAGTGCACCGCGAGATAGGATGGAGTGGTTAGGGTGTATATGGCACATGATGTGCAGGGGGGAGTGGCGGCGACAGTGATCTGTCTGGGGACACGCGGCGAGGGGGTCTATGTGCACATATTGGGGTGTGTGGGGTGCAGTGGGGGTCCGGACGTGGACGGTGAGG
>NC_043707.1:16916367-16954422 GCF_006229205.1 Suricata suricatta
GGAGCAGGTATGACACGACCCCGGGCGAGCGCAGGGGCCGCCCTGCCGCAGCGCCTTCCCCCGCGCGTTCCGTCGGCGCCGCCTCAGTTTCCCTCGCCGGGGGACCTGGGCGCTGACTGCAGCGCCGCGGCGGAGACCCCGCGCGGGGGCGCAGGGGGAGGACTGCGGGCTGACAGAAGCCCCAGCGCGGAAGAGTGGGGACGCGGCGAGCCCCAGGGGCGTCGGGGCGGCGGAGAGGGCCGCGGCGTCATGGGCGCAGGGGAGGCGGAATGAGCTGTCGCCTCAGAGGGTGACACCCGCGAAACTCTAGAGCGCCGGCTCCGCACTGGGCGTCGGGAAGCGGAACGGCCCGACTTCGGCCACACAGCATCCCGGGGCGGG
This sequence comes from Suricata suricatta, assembly GCF_006229205.1. NCBI lineage: Eukaryota > Metazoa > Chordata > Mammalia > Carnivora > Herpestidae > Suricata > Suricata suricatta. Next base: position 16,916,749 of record NC_043707.1, read on the forward strand.
GCGGCTCCGTGGTGTTACCGTTTCACAGGCGGAGAAACTGAGGGCGGAGTGTGGCGAAGCTTGCCTGCGTCCCGGTGACGGTTACAGAGGGCTGACCCCAGAGCCTGCGTCCTGGCCGCCCCCGTCAGCCGGCCCTGGGGGACCCAGGGGACCGCGTGGGGTCTGCGTGGCCTCCTGCTGGGGAGGAGGACTGTGTCCAGCAGCTCGCTGCCTCTCGCCAGAGGGGGTCTGGCCTGCGAGCTCACGAGGTCTTGGCTTCGGGGCGCTGGGGAAGCAGGGACTGGGGGACCCAGGGTGCGCGGGAACACGGAGCGGGTCGTTCCGCTGCGGCGTGGACCGAGAAACTGAGGCACGGGCAAGTTTAGGCCGGAAGCAGAGTTTCTTCTACCCTAGAGGTACTGACAGGTCCCTCACCCCATGCCTGCCAGGGACCCGGATCAGGACGGCCAAGGCTCGTTCTTCCCTGGCAGCAGAGCCCTCCCAGAGCCCATGGGGGGCCTGTGGAAATGACCCCCTCAGGTCTCAATCCGTCCATACTCTGCAGTTTGGCCCCCTCTCCACCCGCCCCCCTAAACCCCCCTCCGTTATCATTTCTTTTGAGAGTTTTCCGTGTTGCTCATATAAATCTCACCTGGTCGTAAACGTTCCCCAGCTGTTTCTTATTTCAGCTTTTTCAGTAATTAGACATCTCTGGGTTAAGTAAGATTTTTGTTCTTTGTCCTAAACTAACTTCACAGGATCTGAATTTGTGGGACGATATCCCCTCTTCTCCGTTGCTCACGTGGGTATATGCACACAGGTGCACAAGGCGCCCTCACATGCACACGCGCACACAACGTGTATGTGTACAGCTTGCACACGGGCTGCCATACAGGTCTCCACGTATACAGGTGCACGTGTTCACACGTGTGCTCTACATACATAGTGCACGTGCACAGGTGCCTATATGCGCACTTCTGTTTTTGTGCAAGGATGAACACGACACCCTCTCTCCCTGTGGTCTCTGCTGAGCGCAAAGGCCTGGGACTGAGCCAGGCCACAGTCTGCCTGTCCAGGCACCAGTGGGCAGAGTTCCCAAAAGGATCGGCATCTGGGGGTTCTCTCTGGACGCCCCCAATGCCGCCCCAACTTCCAGTTGGAGACAGAGTAGTTAGGCAGCATGATATTTGTGTCCCACAGAGTCTCGGGGTCCGGTCTGTGGGATGAGAGTGTGCTTGTGCCAGAGTGTGTGCCAAGACCATCAGTAGTTTGGTGGAACGCCTGTGAATAGCCAGCTGGGGAGAAGCTGGAATCAGGTGGTGCCTGCATGACTGCCCCAGGCCCACTGCTTCCTGGCTGGACGGGTCCCTTCCCCTGTGTGAGTGAGCATAGCTTTCTCATCTGCACCGTGGGCGTGAGGATAATGGCAACCTCCCAAAACTGTGGGGTGATGAAACAAAACACTCAGAGCACTGTCAGTCCTAAGTAGGAAGTCTTGTCCAGGAGAGGGAGAGACCTGGAGATGGCCCCTGGGTGGAGGTGACACTCAGAGTCACCATTGGATCCATCATTTCTGGTCCACACCCCAAGTCCAGGCTGGAGAAGCCTGAGTGCTGAGTGGGCTGGAGGATGAGACTCATGGCTACTGAGCGCCAAGCTCAACTCAGAGGAGTCCAGAAGCCTCATGGCATCTGCAACAGGTGAACTGCGTACCTGGTGAGCTAAGGTGCAGAAAGGAAGTGAGGCAAGGTCCCCAGCTTGGAGATACAAGAGACAGAAGTTGCAAAAGAGGCCCACCCTCCTCCTTACATTTTAGATGACTCTCAAATGTTAAAAAGTGGGAGATGTCACGAAAAACTCTGTTTCTCTGGATCCTTTTGAGAAATCAGAAAAGCAGACAACTCTGGGCCCAACATTCGGCTGCCCCCTTACATGGGACAGGCACCCTCCAGGGTGCCACAGCCCCCACCTGGCCCACCCCTCATGCATAATGACAGCATAACACGAAACTTCATAACATAAATTCACAGCCGGCTTTTACATCCTAGCTGTACCAAATTAGTTTCGTGGTCTCAGGCAAATGTAAAACAGGGATAATAAGTAGCACTTGCCTCAAAAGGTTATTTTAGGTATTAAATGAGTCAAGAACCTGAGCCTCTTAAAACGGTGTCCGGTGCGTACAATCTAAGTGTTGATGATGCTGATAATGATGGCGTTAGCCGCCTGGTCCCTGGGAAGCATCATTTGTACTCCAGATTGTTCTTAATCTAAATGCTGTGGAAACATAAGTGAAGAAGGAAGAAACGAAAGAAAGTAATGGTCTGAGCCCCTTTTTAAAACAAGATGCTTCCATCTTAGGTATTTTTTTCTTTCCAAAGACAGGAAGGAGACATTTGGGGGAAAGTTACAAAGAGGGGATTTTAAGGTGGGGTTTGAAGGATAAATACGAGTTTGTCTGGAGCAGTGGCGTGAGCAAGGCGCTGCCATACAGAGGAGACAGTAAAGGACCTCAAGGGGCGCCTGGGTGGCTCAGTCGGTTAAGTGGCCAACTTTGGCTTAGGTCATGATCTCGTGGTTGGTGAGTTTGAACCCTGTCAGGCTCTGTGCTGACAGCTCGGAGCCTGGAGCCTGCTTCAGATTCTTTGTCTCCCTGTCTCTCTGCCCTCCCCTGCTCACGCTCTGTCTCTCAAAAGTAAATAAATGTTAAAAAAAATTTTTTTTAATAAAAAAGAAAAGGACCTTGAGATCATGATGGGGCTTATGGCAGGAATGAGGATGAACATTTTTTTGCATTCCTACTATGTGCAGGTGCTCTTATAATTGCCTCCTAATGCCCTTGGGAATCATGTCTGTGATCCCCATTTACTGATGAGTCAGAGGCTCAGGGAGGGTAAGCACTTGCCCACGAGCTTGCACAGTGGGTCAGTGGCAGAGCTGGGGTCCAACCCCAGATGTGTTTGATTCTAAAGCCCGTGTAGCCTCTCTGAACCTGGTTTCTCATCATAAAGTGGAGGTAGCACTAGTAAAACCTGCGCCTGTTGGTTGTGAAGATAAGATGAGAAAATGCACTGACCTCAGCACAGGACCTGGCACCGAGCAGCTGCTGCTGTTATTTTCATTGGAACAAAGCCTGTGCGTGTCCAGGCCTTTGTACCTTACTCGCACCAGATGGGGGAGCCCAGGGAGCGAAGGGCCTCGGCCAAAGAGTTTCCCAGTGTGGTCCCTGGGCCAGAGCATTGCCATTGGCCTCAGCTGGGAGCTGGTTAGAAGTGAAGATTGTCAGACCCACCCTAGAGCTACTGAATCAGAGACTGGGGGTGGGGCCCAGCAACATGTATTTTAATAAGCCCTGTAAGTGGTTCCCTATGCTTCAGGGAACTTCAGGGTCACTGGCCTAAAGGCAAATGAGACCTGTCCAGCCGCCTGCATCCACCTCCCACTAGAAGGTGAGAATTTTCTCCTAGGCAAAGACCAAAGCTGGAGGGTATGTCCTAAGACAAAGGCATGTTCCCCTCCACTCTGGACTGAGGGGCCTAGTGGAGTTTCTGGTTTGTCTTATCATTATTATTATTATTTATTTTGAGAGAGAAAGTGCACACAGCCAGGGAGTGGCGGAGAGAGAGAATCCTAAGCAGGCTCTGTGCTCTCAGCATGGAGCCCGACTCGGGGCTTGATCTCACGAACTGTAAGATACGACCTGGGCCGAAATAACCAACTCAGTCACCCATGCGCCCCTCCCATGGTTTTTATTTTTAGAACTTGCACTCCTTCCTAGTCTGGCAACCTCCAGTCTTTGCACCCTGAGGGTCGGGGGCAAGATTTGATTTTCAGAGATGCCGAAACTGAGGGATGCCCCAGGCAGCTGAGGACCCACCCCCTCCCCATAAAAAGCCTGGTATTAGAGACCCTTCTGTGCCTGGGGCCCTTAGAGGGCTGTCCCTTCCCCCTAGGCCCCCATGAGAACACGCATCCAGGCACAAGTCCCGAGTGGTAGGAAGTGATCCTAAGACTGCAGAAAGAAGTATTAAGGAGACTCTGGGTCATGTGACAAAGAGGTAAGTCCAGGCTGGGGACAGAAACATACTGCAGAGAACCTCTAGTCGAGAAGTAGGCCCCCTCTACACGTCCTCTTGGAATCGCTGAGCAAGACTTGGGGCTCAGTCGGTTGGGCATCCAAATCTTGATCTTGGCTCAGGTCATGGTCTTGTGGTTCGGGGGACCGAGCCCCATCTCAGACTCTGTGCTGACAGCACGGAGCCTGCTTAGGATTCTCTCTTCTTCTTTCCCTGCCCCTCCCCTGCTCACACACACTCTCTCAAAATAAGTAAATAAATTAAAAAAAAAAATGTGGGAGGCAGTCCAGCCTAATGGGTGGAAGCATGGCCTTGCCTTAAAAATCAGAGTTTCTAGGTCTGCCTTCGTAAAAATTGCCATTTCCTGCATGACCAGAACCAGAAGTACCCATAAGCTCAGGCTTGTCAAACTAGTAAAAGTGTCACTTCTATGACAAAGAGTTAACTTCATGGATAAAGAACTCTCATAAAGACCAAGCACCCCATCCAAAAAAGAAAAAAAAAGGAGAGTAAAGGATGTGATTTGGCTATTTACATAGAAAGAAGTATATAAAAAGAAGCATAAATTCAAACAGACGAAAAGGTACTCAACCATTCTTCACAAAAAGAATCACACAGCCAAACCACAGCGATTCTGTCTCCCACCTGCCAGATGGCTGGCTAACACTCAGTGCTGGAGACCAGTACTGTCTGACTCTGCCGGCAGGAGCACAGGTCGGGGCACCCTCAGTGGGGGGGAGTTACGAACACGGTCCATATTCAGGAGGCCTGTACCCATGGCTCTGCAATTTCACTTGCAGGGATTTACCCTGTGGATGTCTTTGCACGGGGCACAGCAAAGATAGTCATCATTGTGGATAAGAGCAAACCATTGCAAAGTAAACACCCGTCAGAAAGGACCCAGGTACTGTACGTGTGGGAACGGCCACGCAGGAGAATATGATGCAGTCACTAAGAAGAAAGCAGTAGCAGTAGCTCTTTATGACTGGATGTGGAACTATCTCCCAGATGTATTGTTAAAAGGAAAATACAGGGTATAGTATTCTACCATCTGTGTGCATAGAGTCCCCTTTATTAAAGGAAGAGGAGCTCCTGGGTGGCTCAGTCAAGTGTCCAACTTCGGCTCTGATCATGATCTGTTGTCTGTGAGTTCGGTTCGAGCCCCTTATCAGTATCTGTGCTGACAGTTCAGAGCCTGGAGCCTGCTTTGGATTCTGTGTGTCTGTGTCTGTCTGTCTGTCTGTCTGTCTGTCTGTCTCTCTCTCTCTCTCTCTCTCTGCCCCTCCCCTACTCATGCTCTGTCTCTCTCTCTCTCAAAAATAAACATTAAAAAAAATTTTTTAAGGACAAGGTAAGCATATATATGTATATATTTGTATATACGTATTAAACCCTGGAGGACACTCTGAAAGCCTGTGATAGTGGTTGACTTTGGGGAGGGAAGATACAACTTTTCATTGCATACTTTTGGTATACTTTAGAAGTTTTCCCCCATACATTTATTACCTTATAGTGATTAAATCCAACCACACACATCTTCCTTCTTTTTTAAAACAAGCATAGCGGGCAGGGTACCTGGTGGCTCAGTTGGTTGAATATCTGACTCTTAACTTCAGCTCAGGTCATAATCCCAGAGTTATGGGATCGAGCCCCACATCAGGCTGAACATGGAGCCTACTTGAGATTCTCTTTCTGCCCCTCTCCCCTGCTTGCATGTGCACTCTTTCTCTCTAAAATAATAAATTTAAAAAAAAATAGGGTGCCTGGGTGGCTCAGTAGGTTAAGTGTCCGACTTTGGCTCAGGTCATGATCTCGCGGTCTGTGAGTTCCAGCCCCACATCGGGCTCTGTGCTGACAGCTCGGAGCCTGGAGCCTGCTTCAGATTCTGTGTCTCCCTCTCTCTCTGCCCCTCCCCCACCCATACTCTGTCTCTCTCTCAAAAATAAACTTTTAAAAATTTACAAAAAATAACAAAGCAAGCATAATGTCAGAGATAAGGTGAACTCCCTTTTTGAGCACCTCCCAAATTATATATGTTTCTAAATAGAAAATTACTGTTTTTAAAAGTAAGGCCTTTGATCACAAAAGTACAAATACTGTATGATTGAACTTACATGACATACCTAGAATAGGCAAATTCATGGGACAGAAAGTAGACTATAGCTTACCAGGGACTGAGGGATGGGAGAAGGGGGTCTACTGTTTGGTGGGGACACAGTTTCATTCTGTCTGGGGCAATAAAAAAGTTATGGAGATGGATGCTGGTGATGGTGTCAACCTACTTAATGCCCCTGAAATGTGCACTTAAAAATGATTAAAATGGCAGGGGCGCCTGGCTGGCTCAGTCAGAAAAGTATGTGACTCTTGATCTTAGGGTTGTGAGTTCAAGCCCCACGTTGGGTGTAGAAATTTCTTAAGTAAATAAAGACTTAAAAAGAAAATAATTAAAATGGTAAATTATTTTATTTTTTTAAATTTTTAAATGTTTTTTAAAAATTTTTTTTTGAGAGAGAGAGAGACAGCGTGAGCAGAGGAGGGTCAGAGAGAGAAGGAGTCACAGGATCTGAAGACAGGCTCCAGGCTCTGAGCTAGCTGTCAGCACAGAGCCTGACGCGGGGCTCAACCCACGAACCGTGAGATCATGACCTGAGCCGAGGTCGGACGTTTAACCGACTGAGCCACCCAGGCGCCCCTAAAATGGTAAATTTTATGTTGTATGGTTTGCCACAATAAAACATTTATAGATGACACACACACACCACAAAAGTACGGGCTTTGATATCAGATTGCTTGGGTCTGGTCCTTGGTTCCACCACTTCTGAGCAGTGAATACTTGATCAAGTATGTGTACTTCTCTGAGCCTCAGTTTTCCCACCTGTAAATGGGGCTGTCCAAGACTCCCTGGCTCACAGGAATCCTGCATGGATGGAGTGACTTTGTTCACACAAAGCACTTGCTCTGCATCTCTGGGACTATTATAGGAGGTGAGGACTAGGAGAGTAGGGAGGCCAGAGTCAGCTGCTGGACCACATATGAAGACTAGCAGGTTCAGATGGGGACGGTATCTAGGGAATTTGTAGAAGCATCATCTATATTATTTCACTTTGTATTTGCAAAGTAAAAACTTATGTTTCCATAAATTACAAAATACAAAGTCAGAAGAAATCTTAACTGGGAATACAGGAAAGATGCAGTGACTCCTAACCTGGGCCTGCTAATCCACAGAGATCAGAATCCTGGCTCTGTACTTACCTGCTGTGTGATCTTAGGCAAGTTACTTAACCTCTCTGTGCTTCAATTTTCTCATCTGTCAACTGGAGATGATAATAACTTTCACCTCAGTAAGGATGTTATGAAGATTAAATGTGCCAGTGCTTAGAACAGCACCTGGCACACAGTAAATCCTAAATGTTTGTTAAATAAGTAACTTGAAATAAGCCTGGAAATCTTAGCATTTTTGTTTTTAATTGAGGAATTTACTTGTTACACTAAGGAAATGGGGTCCTAGCCAAGATACAGTCATGGGGCTGAGCCGAACCTGGAACAACCCTGGGGGTTTTGCTGTGAGGTAAGGAATGCCCAGCAAATGAAGAGTGAGGCTGTAAGAGACTAAGGCTCAGAGAGGTTCAGGAATTTGCACAAGAGGCCACACAGTGATAACAGCAGAACTTGAATCTAGTCCCAACTTTCTCCTCCTCCACAGTGCTTCCCTGACAGGGTGTGTCGGGGTGTGTCTTGAGGATTGTAGGGGCTGGGGAGTCTGGGGCCACTTGACCTCTGGGATGAAGCAAGCCTTGCTTCCTCCTGGTGTGCCATAGAGCTCATCCCCGAGCCAAGGTCTGGAAGGAAGGCTAAGATCTGGGAAGTCTGGAACACCCTCCTTCAGGAGCTGCTCAGATCTGGCTGCATGGCCTCCCCAAACCAGCTCCCCCGCCCTCTGCAGGCTGATTCCTGAAATTCTGCGCGACGAATCCCAAGGCTCTGTGTGAACTTAGTTGATACTCTCGGTTGAAAGGTACCGCCTCCCACTTCAGGAAGGACCCCCCTTTGATCTTCCTCTGTGGCTTGTGCTCCAGTGAGGAGTTGGATGGGGTCTTTGTGGAGTTTGGCTGGTGAGACAGACCATGAAGAACCTTTGGGGTCTGTCGGTGGACATGAAGGCCACCTTTGAAGACTTTAGAGATGGGGGAAGGATTGTAAACTGTTTAGAAGTGTGCTGGGCATTTGGGAGGTGCCCCCTAGTGAAAGGAGGGGCCACGTGCTGGGCCTGGGGAGTCCTGGTTTCCCTCAGGCTGCTTGGGGAGATGATTCCCTGTCCTCACAGCAGTCCCACCAAGATGTCCCCGGAGTCCTGGAGAGGCAGTTTGTGTAATGGTTGAGTTCCAGAGTCAGACTGGCTGGCATTGCAGTTCAGCTCTGTGAGGCCTTGGGCTTGATACTTACCCTCTCAGCCCCAGTGCTGGCCTGTGGACTGGGAAGACAGGACCCCCCCTACCCCCACCCTGGGGCTCTCAGCTAGCTAAGTGCATAGCACTTCACAGGTCCCTCAGTCAGTGGCCCCACCCTTCTTGCTGCTCCAATTAACTCCAGAAATGCTGAGAGTTCTTGCTGGGCTTCAAGAAGGGAGGAGGGTGGGGCCATGGGAAGAGAGCCCCCCCTCCCACACACACACAGCTGCCAAAAGGCCAGGAACACCTTCACCTGTAGAACTCAGGGAAAGTTGAAAGATCAGAATCTGGGCCTGGCTGTGTGTGTGTCCAGGGAGAGGTGGCGTTCAAGTGGAGAGCAGAGCAGATGGGCTGGTTACAACTTGCAGGCTTGTAGGAACAGGAGCCAGTCTGACACTAGGCGACACGGGTGGTGGCCCGGTCACAGGATGATGGCCCCAGTGAGTGGGTCTTTCCCCAACACATATGCAGAAGGCAGAGCCTAGAGGAGAAGGGTGGGGGTTGGGGGATAAGGGGAACGAGAACATTTCCTAGCATGTAGGGCGTGCCTCCTGAAAGCTACAACATGAGTCTGCAGGGATTTAAACTTCTAGAGGGCGAGGTTGTGTCTGTTTTGTTCACTGCTTTGCCACTGCAGCCACGAGCCAGGCACTGGAGACACAGTGCAAGCCATGTCTCCCAGCCGCCAGGAAACTCCTTGGCCCCCTACCCTGAGACCCTCTCTCCAGCCTCATTTCCGACTCCTGAACTCCCACTGGGGCCCACCCTTGGCTGGATGGGTAGGGGGCAGAGTTCTCTTTGGCTAAAAACCCCAGCCTGGTATGCCTCTCTGTGGTCAGACAGCTCCCCAAAGTTTATCATTCCCTTGAGGTGTAGCCACTTCGTCTGAGGACTATCTTGTTCTGCTCGCCTCACTCACAGGGATGAACTGGCTTCGGTTTCTCTTTCCCCATGTGATTCAGTTCATCAAATAAACACTGCTGAGGCCCTGGTGGCTTTCTCTCCTACAGTAATAATAATAAAAATAGGCAGTGTCTTTCAAGCATGTCCTACATGCCAGGCTTGTGCACTATTTCATGGAATTCTTTCAGCAGTCATAAAGGGTAGGTACAAATATTCTTCCCATTTGACCCATGGAGAAACCAAGCTCTCTTAGTGCATGATCTCATTGTATCTTTCCAACAATCCAGCGAAATGAGGTGTAATTGTCAATTTTGCTGGTAAGAAAAAAAAAAGGGGGGGCTCAGAGAGGTTAAGTAACTTGCCCAAGGTCACACAGCACTAGTAAATAAATGGTGGTGCTGGGACTCAAACCCAAACAACAATCTGACCACAGAGCCCACTTTGCTCTCCCCATTTTGCCTCTCCTTGGCTTCCAGGTGTTATTTGAGAAGTGGGTGTGGAGGAGGAGTGGAAATTTTTACTCTATGACAGGGTTCTCGAAGCCCTTGGCTCACCTGCAGTGTAAGGTTTCAGCTGTTTGCTTCCCAGGAACTATCCTGGGTCACTTAGTGGGTTAAGATTCTAATCTCCCCCAACAGAGAGGGGGAGCCCAGAGTTCAGCTTGCATGTGACCGTGACTCTTGGGGTAGCCCCCCTCACCTTCCTGGGCACCAGATTCTTAGCCTATAAATTTTCCTGGAGGCCTGGCTTCTTCCTGCCAAATGGCCATCCAAGGGCCCAGGAAGCGCACAGAGACTGAGCCTGCCTCCAGTGACTGGGTTCCAAAGCTTGGGCCCAAGGCCCAGTACCCCAAGCTGGATTTCAGGGGGTGGCAGGAATGGAGACTTAGCTGGAAAAAGGAAGGGCCAAGGGAAAAGAATGCACCCCCCCCTTTTCCCCTCCTTGCCTTTGATTCTTGCCTTTCACTTAGTGTTTGAGGAAGAAGGTGTTCATTCAATAACCTCAAATGCTGTGGAACCCACTTTGGAGATGCAGGGCACAGAGGTCCCAGCTGTCCTAGCACTTACAGAATGCTGACATAGGACAGGTGCAGGGAGCTATGTCTGGCCTGACTTAGCTCCTTGAATCTGCGCGGTAACCCTATCCAGTAGGTATATCCCCGCATTCACCCCCGTCATTGTTCTCACTGTCCTCATCACCAGCAGCAATGTCATGGTCACCCGTGTGGCTTCCCAGACCCAAAGCCCAATATGCACACAGGGCAGCAGACCCAGAAGATGCTCCACATCCATCCCCTAGAAAGATTGTGCTCTAGAGTCTGAAAGACCCAATTTTGATTGCTAGGTCTGACGCTTCCCGGTTGTGTGACTTGGTGCATGTGATCTAACCTCTCCGAACCTCAGTCCTTGTCTGTAAAATGGGGACGATCACGGTTCCTGCCTCCCAGGGTTCTGATGAAGGTCACAAGAGCTGGTGCAGGTAAGCCTTGGCACAGGGCCTGGCTCAAATCATAAAAGCAAAGCAAATACAGGGAAACACTGGTGAGGGGAGGGCCTGAGTGTTTGGTTGGGAGTTCCCAGCAGCCCTGGATGGTGAGGGGCAGGCGCTGCCCAGAGTGAGAACGGACACTGCAAGGCCAGCTCAGGGCAACTGGGAGGCAGGACTAGAGGAGGATGAGGAAGGTCCCAAAAGGAGCCAGCCACTTCCTGCTTCTGACTCCAAGCTTAAAGCTGCCAGCCTGGCCCTCACCATCCGTGGTGGCATACCCTGCTGGGCCCTTCTCCCTTTTTGATGATATATTTCCAGATAGCAGTCACACCGAGCATCCCATGTCAAGCCTATGCTTAGCAATCTTGAGCATTTCACCTCCAGCCTCCGAGGCGGCTCTGAACAGCTATGTGGGTTGTATGTTCCACAACTCACTCCAGGGCTGTCCTTCACGTAGACTCCATTGCGAATGATGCCACCTAGAGTTGTGCAGTAGACAACCTGCCCAGCTCTATGGGGCAGCTCTGCGAGCCTCCTCCTTCATGGAGAGGGTGCAGAATCTATCTGGGGTGCCCTCAGGTCTGGCTGCAATTCAAGGCGGAGAAGATTGAGTGATGTCTGGGTGCCAGCTGAGATACAGAGGGAGCAGGTTTGCTGCCTAAGGCTTGTCCTTGAGAAGGCTGTGTCTGGCATTGTGACTGCTGATGGTGGTAGATTATTGATTGTCCTTAATGTAGATTATTGAGATGCGATAAAGCAAATCGGTTATGAAAGCAGGCTCTGGACTCAGACAGACAGGGGTTCGGTTGTGCTCTACTACTCTTGCTGTGTGACTTTGAGCAAATCATCTGACTTCTCTGTTGCCTCAGTCTCCTCATCCAAAAAAAACCCATTTTTATAATAACATAGGTGAATATGTGAAAAGGACACAAGATGGTGCTGGTAAAGCTCTAAGCACAGTGCCTGCCATGTAGCTAAATGGTCACTACATGTTAAAGCTTAATGATGTCACCAGCCGGGGGCTGGTGGGTGAGGTTCAGAGTCGCCCATTGGAAGGCAGCTCCCTGAAATCCTACCAGGGTGTTGAAGGATTGGGGGCCCGATCTGAAGTCTGTGGGCCCAGAGCCAGATTAAGCCAATACTTGACCAGGCCTTGTCAACACAACCTTTTCATAATCAAGTGCTACTAAGGTTGCGGAGATTGTGTAGGGGAGATTGTGTGGGCAAATACCGGGAAGGAGAAGGCCTGCAGTCCCGGCCTCCATGCCCTCAATTCATTCCTCCAGCCCAGGGTTCAGCCAACTGTGGCCCCAAGGCCAAGCTCGCCCCACCACCTGTGGATTCTCAGTCTGTGAGCTAAGACTTTTTTTTCCCAAGGTTAAAAAAAAGAGAGAGAGACAAATATTCCATTAATATGCAAATCGAAAATGGAGAGTTCATAAAGTATTGTTGAAAAACATTTCCTGTTAGCTATGGGTGCTTTTGCACTACCTTGGCAGCATTGGGTAGCTGTGACGGACTGTGGGACATGCACAGCTTAAGCTAGTGCTATCTGGCCCTTTACTGAAAACGTCTGCAGACTCCTGCTGTAGCCTGGTGGTTCCCAGACTCTGCGGCACATTGGATTCACCTGAGGAGCTTTTGAAACGTGCTCAGGTCATGCCTCAGACCAAGTAGAAGGGACTATCTGAGGTGGGAGTCAGGTATCAGTGTTTCCCAAAGATCTCCAGGTGATTCTCTTACACAGCCAAGTGAGAGAACCCTTGTCCTAGCCCTTCTGGAGTCCCTGCTGGGAACCTCTTGCCATGCCTAGGAGGGCTGTGCCAAGCTCGGAAAGCTTGCCCAGAGCATAAGGCACTTTTCCAGCCCGGAGGTCTGTAAGCACGTATGCAAGCCGGCTTGCCACGGGGCTTATTTTGTGTGACCCACGCAATAGTTTTTAAATTAGGGAATTTCACTTTGGGATCTGGGTTTCCAGATTCTCTTGGGAAAGATCTGGCCCTCCCGAGCTCACATTTCCCAGGAGAGATAATCAGCTGGATATGATTTGGCTTCGTTTTTTTGTGCATCCCCTGCTTGGCCTCCGAAAGCGTTTGAGTATGAGACTCCTTGACCTTTTGTTTTTTTTAATTTTTCTTGATGTTTGTTTATATTTGAGAGAAAGAGAGACAGAGCATGACCTGGGGAGGGGTAGAGAGAGAGGGAGACACAGAATCCCAAGTAGGCTCCAGGCTTTGAGCTGTCAGCACAGAGCCCAACACGGGCCTTGAACTCACTAACTGTGAGGTCATGACCTGAGCTGAAGTCCGACTCTTAACCAACTGAGCCACCCAGGCGCCCCTAGGACTCCTTCACTTAATGGTAGGGAACTCTAGACTAGTGCATCTCGAGTTTTAACATGCACACCCCAGCCCTGGGGTCTTGGCAAGTGCAAATTCTGATCCAGTAGGAAAAGTGCGGCCGGAATGTTGCATCTCTAACAAGATACTAGAGGATGCTGATCTCCTGATCCTGATGCTGTACTTTTTGAGTAGTTGGCTGAAGGCCTCATTGTCAAACATCAGTGTGGCACAGAGTCTCCTGGGGGGTGAGGGTGGTGCTGTTCAAACCTAGAGTTTCTGATTCAGGAGCTCTGAGAATTTGCCTTTCTAACTAGTTCCCAGGTGATGCTGCTGCCACTGCTCTGGGATCAGAATTTGGGAACCATTGTTCTTGGCTGTGCACTGTGGGTGTGACCCACTGGCTCTCACCTGGGGTGAGGGTGCTCTGAGGTTCCCCAGATGGCCCCATGTTTGGCTGAGGTCAGACTCTCTGACACTCAGCTGTTGCCTAGGAAATGAGGCAACTGACTTCTTTGGTCGCTTGTTCTTTGACCAGACCCAAGCGGCTTCCTCAAGTTCAAACCCATAATTTAAAGAAATAGTGGGGGCCCAGAAAGGCACCCAGGTAGCTCAGTCAGTTAAGCATCTGACTCATGATTTTGGCTCAGGTCATAATCTCATGGTTCATGGGTTCAAGCACCATATTGGACTCTGGGCTGACAGTGTGGAGCCTGCTTGAGATTTTCTCTGTCTTTGCCTCTCCCCTGCTCATTTGCTTATTCTCATTCACTCTCTCTCTATGTTTCTCTCTCTCTAAAAAATAAACAAATTTAAAAATGCTTGAAGACATTGTGGGGTCCTGGAGATGGGAGAACTTTCTGTCCATGTGTTGCAAACCTCTTCCCCAGTCCAAGGAGTTCTGCTCTGTGCATCTTAGAACAAAGACCTCCCCCAGGGATGTCTCACATTTGATACCACAGGAGGGGGCCCTGCGCAAACAGATTCGAGCCCCAGATATGGGGTATTAGGTGGGCCTAGGCCTTCAGTTCCAGGCCTATCACCACAGGCTGTGGCTCTTACAGCTTGGGCGATGTGGGCAGGGCTCTCTCTTCAATCAGGCTGGGCCCAGAGCCATCAGCCACAACTGCCTTGAACAAGAAAGACCACCCAGGCAAGGGCCAGTTCCCTGAAGTCCTTGCACTTGAGAGGGCTGGCAGCCAGATCTGGATGGGTGAGCTTAAGAAGATCAGAGATTATGAATTATTTAACTTGCTTCCTGGACCCTTGAGAGCAGGGATTCACTGACTTACAGGAGCTCTTTGCCCCTAGAAGTTGGAAACCCCTGCCCACTGTCAGCCTTCCAGTCCCCCTCGACAGGATCACACCCAGAGTGGCCCCTGCAATGGCAGGTGCACTGAGGAGGCTTGGAGAGCCCTTGTGCAAACTCTAGCTCCCCAGTCACTTGCTGGGCGACCTCCGCAGTCAGCTGTGCAGTGGATGCAGGATGGACTCGAGGATTAAATGAGATGAGGTGTGTAAAATGCCGTGACAGCTCCTGGCACACGTTAAGTGCTCAACAAGCGGTGGCTGCTATTATCAGCATAACAGTAGATATTAGTTATGATTATTTAGTTATGTAAACTGCTCTGCCACGGTCTCGCTCCCACTTTCCTGCAGCCTGCCAGACAGAACACCTTACTTGTGCTCAGAGAAAGCACCTATTAGGCAGCGACTGGATTCATCTTTATATTCAACTTATTTAAGTGCCTACTGTGTGCCAGCATGGTTCTAGGTCAGCAAGGCCCAGTATAAATAACACAAGCCACAAATCTGAGCCGCATAAGCAACTTAAAAATTTCTGACGGCTGTATTTTTCAAAAAGGAAAAAAGACACAGGTGAAATTAACTTTAATAATATATTTTATCAAGGCCATATATTCAAAGTGTTATCAACATGAACATGTCATATGTATCAAGAATAATTAATGAGATTTTAAAAATTTTTTTATAATTATTTTAATGTTTTATTTATTTTTGAGAGAGGGGCAGAAGATCTGAAGCAGGCTCTGAACTGACAGCAGCGAGCCCAGTCTAGGACATGAACTCACGAACTGTGAGATTAACCTGAACCAAAGTCAGATGCTCAACTGACTAAGCCACTCAAGTGCCCCTAAAATTTTTGACTGGGGGGGTACCTGGGTGGCTCAGTCAGTTGAGTGTCTGATTCTTGGTATCTGTTCTGGTCATCATCTCATAGTTTGTGGGATCGAGCTCTATGTCAGGGTTTGCACTGACAGCACGGGGCCTGCTTGGGATTCTCTCTCTCCCCTCTCTGCCCCTCCCCCATGTGCGTATGCGCGCTCTCTCTGTCTCAAAATAAACATTAAAAAATTTTAAAAATTTTAAATTGCGGTAAAAACATAAAATGTGCTATCTTTTTTTTTTTTTTTTTACACTTATTTATTATTGAGACAGAGCACGAATGAGGTAAGGGCAGAGAGAGGAGACACAGAATCCGAAGCAGGTTCCAGGCTCTGAACAAGCTGTCAGCACAGAGCCTGACCTGGAGCCCAAACCTGCCAACTGCAAGATCAGGACCTAGGCTGAAGTCAGTCACTCAACTGGCTGAGCCACCCAGGCATCCCTAAAATGTACTATCTTAACCATTTTTTCAAAAATTTTATTTATTTATTTTGAGACAGAGCGTAAGTGGGGGACAGGCAGAGAGAAAGGAGAGAGAGAATCTCAAGCAGGCTCTGCACTGCCAGCACAGAGCCCAGTGTAGGGCTCAAACTCATGAAGTATGAAATCGTGACCTGAGCTGAAGTCAAGAGTTGGATGCTTAACTAACTAAACCACCCAAGTGCCCCCTATCTTAACCATTATTAAATGTACCTTACAGTGATGTTTTAATTACATTCACATTGTACAACCAATCTCGAGAACTCTTTTTCATCTTACAAAATAGTCACATTTTATGTCTCTGTTTTTCATATGATTTCTTTGAAATCCAAATTCTGTTTCACACGGAGAGCACATCTCAGTTGGACTACTGGGGTTTTCCAGCCATGTGTGGTAGTGGCTATTATCCTGGACAGAGCAGCTGTGTTAACTGGGGTGAAACTGGAAATGAGAGAGGCCCAGGCTGCACCCACCGGGAGTTTATAACTCCAGTGACTGGAGACAGGAAACACATGAATAGATCAGAGAGTCTCCCAGGGTGTTCAGTTCTGTGGAGAAAGTAACGGGGCTATGGGCTCGAGCACTCTGGGGGCTTGGGGGTCAGGTCACCTCTGAGAGGTGGCATTGGAGCTGAGGCTTCAAAGAAGCAGCTAGCCCCATGAAGATAGATCTAGAGTAATGGTTTTCAACTCTGCCTATGTGTCAACCTCTGTATGAAAATTTTAAAAAATGTACAGATGCCAGACCCTGCCTCCACCTCCAGAGCCAGAGTCACTGTGCATGGGGTCCTGGCATGCATGTCTTTCTTCTAAAGAGCTTGCTGAGTGAACTGATGCACAGCCAGCTTTCCTTTCCACTCATCAAGAGCAGCAAATGCAAAAGCCCTGAGGTCTGAAGATCCTAGCATATCAGAGGAGCAGAAGTGAGGACAGGAAAGAAGGGTAGGAGGTGAGCCTGGAGTGGGCAGGGGCCAGGCTTACCAGAACTTGAGGCCGCACAGTAAGAAGTTTGGGTTTTATTCTAAGTGGGACCGGAAGCCCTTGCTAGGCTGGTAGAAGGAATACTATAAGGTCTTCTTGCCAAAAGTGCTAGACACTCACCTTTTTCTTTACCTAATTAAGGGGAAAAAAAAACCAGTTTAAGGTACCCTAGTTCTATCTATTGCCCTTAACCTGGAAAGAAGGATTTCTAAAGCATCCTTTGGTTGGGGAAGAAAAGACCAGTTTCATCTGTAGGTCTAAATAATTTCTACTCAGGAGCAGTGGGATGGATTTACTGACCCGCTCATCCCCAGTCCCAGGTTCAGGAGGGAGTCCGCCTGTGCGTTGCTCACTCCTCACTCCTACACACTGTCCTGCCTGCTGGTTACTTCTCTTTTCACAGCATTTATTTTAAGGTGTGCTGGAGCTGCTGTGACAAAATACTGCAGACAGTCTGGCTTAAAGAACAAAAAGTTACCTTCTCCTGGTTTTGGAGACTGGAAATCCAAGATCAAGATGGCGGCTGGTTGACTTCCCAGAAGCCTTGGCTTGCAGATGATCTCCTTCCCTCTGTGTCCTCACATGGTCTTTCCTCTGGGAGCACACAGCCCTGGTGTTTCTTGGGGGGTGTCCAAAAAAGGAGGCCAGTCAGACAGGCTTAGGGCCCACACTACGGGCTTCATTTTAACTCAGTCACCTTTTTTTTTTAATGTTTATTTATTTTAGAGAGACAGAGTGTGAATGGGGGAGGGCAGAGAGAGAGGGAGACACAGAATTGGAAGCAGGCTCAGCACAGAGCCTGATGCGGGGCTCGAACTCACGGATCATGAGATCATGACCTGAGCTGAAGTCGGACACTTAACCGACTGAGCCACCCAGGCATCTCTAACTCAGTCACCTCTTTAGAGACCATATCTCTACACTCAGCCCATAACATACCTCCAAGTGGCAGGTGGATGGAGGGAGACCAAGAACTTCCCACCTCACCCCTCCCGTACAAGCAATGGTGATATTTAGAATGTCTGGGTGAAAGCCACCTTCCATTCAGGAAGGCCTCTGGCCATAAACAACCCTCGCAACCCTACCTGAACATAGCAGCTGACAGTCAACCCTGCCCCCCATCCCTGAAGTCCAGACCTATTTTTTGAGCACCTACTGTATGCAAAGTTTCAAGCTCATGGGGAAATCTGTCCAGGGACCTCCCCACCCAGTAGGTAGATTAGAGAGAGATATAAATAGACATGATGTGAGGAGGATGGAACCAAATATAATAGGAGGGGCTGGTCCTCAGAAAATGTTATGGGGTTAGGGAGGAGGGAAGATGACTTCCATTTGGTGGGAAACAAAACACTTCTTGGAAGAGGTGGCACTGAAGCTGGGCCTGGGGGAAAGTCAGTCCAGGGCGGAAGCCGCATAAATAGAAATGTGCTGGCGGGAAGATCTGCAGCATCCGTGGCATTCAGCGAGTGGTCCTACATAACACGGGTCTGAGAAACACAAGAGAAATCACTCACAGACACTCCTCCCTCTCCACGTGCCACTTTGCAAAGGGCTTCTTCATCTTTACAATTTAGCCTCCACACCAACCCAATGATGTAGGGGCTATTTCCTGCTTGTGTTACAGATGGCAAAATCAGGGCACAGAGAGGATGAGTCAGTTCTATAGGGTCACACAGCAAGAATGTGACAGAGCTGGAAATCAAACCCAGGCTCTTCATCACTAACCCATTTTTTAAGGGAAGTGAGGGGAATAAAAAGGAGACATGCAGGTTGGGGCCACGTTGTAAGGCATCACAAAAGCCAGTGGAGTGGAGGGTCTGGTTTTCGGCCTGCAGACACTGGGAGCCATGGAAAGTTGCCGACAGGCATGTGACACAGGCAAGCTGAGCCTCCGGGAAGTGCAGTCCCCGAATGGAATCATTCATTTACCAAGCTGGGAAACTCCCCTTCCAGCACCTGTCCTTTCTAAAGCAGCCTAGCAGAGATAAGAATGTAACCTTAGCAGCCACCCCCATGTTTTCACCTTTCTTTCCCCTAAATAATAGCCAACATTTAGACAACACCTTCCCCAAGTGTTTTACAAGCATTATCTCATTGTGATCATCACTGAGAATAAAAGCCCAGGGAGGGAAGTGCTACTACTGGCTGGATTTACAGATGAGACAACAGAGGCTCAGAGAGGGGATAGATGTCATTCAAGTCCAAAGTGGGCTCACTCCAAAGCTCACCATCTTGATAATAGAATAATTCATATGTCTCAGTGGGAAACAGGAGAGCTGGACCTTTCATGGGAACCTCAAAATATCATCAGGTTCACCTTACTTTTTGGACTCCACTTGGGAACACTGCATTTTATTCCCAGTGGAATAACCAACCCCCTCCTCCCCCTCCACCCTGAGCTGGGTGCGGACTGCCCACTCCCAACTTGCCTCCAGCCTTGGCAGGGAGGGAAGTAGGAGCGCATGAAACTGACCACATTCTTCCCTGTCAGTTGTCAACACCCACCACCCACCCAGGGCAAGTGGCCACTTGCATGGCTGTGTAGGGGCAGGGCTGTGGGCTCGTGTCCTTGCCATTGGCACCCCCAAATCATCTGCCCCTTAGGACAAGGTAACATGGATCCTGGCAGAGGGCCTGGTAGGCGAGATGTTTTCTCATGTAATTGTGATCGTACAGGATAAAGCCTGGTGTAGCCGAGGCCTCAGCAGTAAGGAAAGCAAACATAGCATGAAGACTCTGTCAACAAGAGTTTGAAAGACAGGAGCCGTCCAGGAAATACAAGTTCTTAGGCTGCCTCCTCTGGAATCCATCTTTGGCTCATCCCTCTTCCAAGAAGAAAGGCAAGCCCTCCTGTGTAAATTGTGGAAGAAATTGTCAGGCTGCCAGAGACCCTAGGCAGATTTTCCCAGTTGATAGAACAGCCCTCCCTTTGTGGGTCTATTCAATATTCTTTTTTTTTTAATTTTTTAATATTTTTATTTATTTTTGATACAGAGAGAGACTGAGCATGAGAGGGGGAGGGGCAGAGAGAGAAGGAGACACAGAACAGGAAGCAGGCTCCAGGCTC
Source organism: Suricata suricatta (assembly GCF_006229205.1). NCBI lineage: Eukaryota > Metazoa > Chordata > Mammalia > Carnivora > Herpestidae > Suricata > Suricata suricatta. The sequence continues at coordinate 16,936,690 of NC_043707.1, forward strand.
TGAGCTAGCTGTCAGCACAGAGCCTGACGCGGGGCTCAAACCCACAAACGTGAGATCTGACCTGAGCCGAAGTCGGAGGCTTAACCAACTGAGCCACCCAGGCGCCCCTCAATATTCTTGAATTAAGAAAAAAACTATAAAAGCAGAAAATTTTGGAAAGCAGTTGCAAATGTTAGAACTCAAGCTGAAGTGCACATCCAACCTGAACTTCTCTAGCAAGCGTATGTTGTGCCAGGTAAATAGTAGACCCTTCAAAACTCCCAGAGTTTTGTCTGCATTCTAGGAAGCCTAGAATTTAAAAAAAAAAAAAAAAATTCTTCCATAACTCCCATTGCTCTAACCACCACTTTTCCTGACAATCCATGTTTCCACATGCACATGGTCCAGCTTACAATTTTTCACCTGTACGATGGTGCCGCGGTGATACTGGGATCTGATCCCCGAGGTGGTGACGCACAGTACGCTCCTCTCTCGTGGTGCCGGGCAGTGCTAGTAGCCGCCACAGCCTCTAGGCAGCCACACGATCTCACGCATAAACCACTGATACCCCGAAACCATCCTCTGCCCCATACGAGTCTGCTTTTCACGTTCAGTACAGTACTCAGTCAGTTATGTGAGCTATTCCCCACTTTATTATAAAACAGGCTTTGTATTAAATGATTTTGCTGAATTATAGGCTAACATCAGTGTTCTGAGTACTTTTAAGTCAGGTGAGGCTGGGCTGTGATGTTCAGTAGGTCAGGTGTGTTTAAATACATGTTCAACTAAGAATATTTTCAATTTGCCACAGGTTTATCAGGATGTAATCTCATTGTTAAGTCGAGAAAGTTCTGTAGTTAGCATATTGCTTTTGTCAAGTGACATTCTCTCATAAGCTTTCTCATGTGTTGCTGTAAAAAATATTTTCTCATTCATTATACAAACCATATATGTACATTGTAAAAAAGTTACAAGACACAGACTAAAAATATTTTTAAACATTTTTTTAATAACTCAAGATCCTTCCACCCAAACATAATCATTATAAACATTCTGGTTAATCTCATCCAAGTAAGAGATACATACTATGCACACAGTTATCTATAAATCCATATTTTTTTAAAGAATTTATTTTTTAAAAAATTTTTATAGTTTTCTTTTTTTGAGACAGAGACAGAGCACGAGCAGGGGAGGGTCAGATAAAGAGGGAGACATAGAATATGAAACAGGCTTCAGGCTCTGAACTGTCAGCACAGAGCCCGACACAGGGCTTGAACCCGCAAACTGTGAGATCATGACCTGAGCCAAAGTCAGACGCTTAACCGACTGAGCCACCCAGGAGCCCCCATAGTTTATTTTAAACAGAAATAATTATCTTTCTAAACGGCTCTCCAACCTTTCACTAGATGCCTGGACAATAGTCTGTTCCATCCTTCCGCTCCATTGTACATTTAGGTTTTCTTGCTGTGCGCATCTGTGTCCATGCAGAGAAGCCAGGCCTTGAAGATTTTGTTGTCGCGAAGGGTAATCCCCTTTCAAACCCAAGTGTGGTTCTAGGTCACCAGGTGAACAAGGAAATGACAAACCTGGAGCACTTAGGTCCTCTACGGTTTAGCATATTAGCCAAAGGCCAGATGAGTGCCTGTGTCTTTTGTAAAGGCCATTCAAGGGCGCCCGGGTGGCTCATACAGTTGAGCATCTCACTTAGGCTTGGGTTATGATCTCACAGTTTGAGTCCCATCTGTGCTGACAGCTCAGAGCCTGGAGCTTGCTTCGGATTCTGTGTCTCCCTCTCTCTGCCCCTCCCCTCCCCCATCTCTCTCTCTCTCTCAAAAATGAATAAATATTTTTAAAAAGTTTTTTTAAAGGCCATTCAAGGGGCACCTGGTGGGTCAGTCAGTTGAGTGTCCGACTTTGGCTCAGGTCTGATCTCACTGTTTGTGCGTTTGAGCTCTGCATTGGGCTCTGTGCTGACAGCTCAGAGCCTGGAGGCTGCTTCAGATTCTGTGTCTCTCCCTCTCTCTGCCCTTCCCTCACTCGTGCTCTGTCTCTCCCTCTCTCAAAAATAAACATTTTTTTTAAATTAAGGAAATAAAAGCCCATTGAAAAAGAAAGAGGGTTTTTCTGGCAGTTCTGCACATCTAATGTCATGGAGCTTGCGGTCTTCTGTCTGGATGGCAGGGCATATGTCGAACTTCTCCTTGGCTCGAGCCCAGGATAATCCTGGGCCTGGTAGTGGAGAAACCAACAGAACGGGTTTTGTAGGAACACCTAACATTGAAAATAGTGAGGTATTTTATCTAATCTGGCGAGTTTATGAGGCAAGGGAGGATTTTTGCTGAGTGTGTCTCCCCATGCAAGGTGGCTTGTGGAGATGGTTTTTAGATGGTGCACAGACAGACGTCTTTCATCTCATCAGTAATTATTTATGTTGAGGTGTATTAGAAAACATATATAATTAGTGATGTCAAACCTGTGATTTTTGTGGATACTCTGGCTTAGGACGAAGCTAAAGTAGATATTGAAGTAAAATCAAAAGTGAGTCAACCCAAAGAAAGATGGGTGCCTAAATGCAGCCTGCATCATGAAGGCAGTGCTCAGTGTCAGCCCTTGTGCAGTTCACCCCCAGCACAGAAAGCCAGCCAACCATCGTGAGGTCTAGTTTTTGACCTGCCTTTGCTACCAGAGGCTTCTGTCTTCAGGCACAGCTTTTCGAACCTTCTTCCCCACTCCAGTGTAAGCTGGATCCAGAACCTGGAAGGCACTGGAAACCGTGAGCACAGACACAACATCTGAGTTCCTAAAACCTGCAAGCTGATCTGGTCTGGTCACTTTGGAACATGGAAGTCCTGTCCTACAGCATGGTAAATGCCCCTGAACTGTGGGGTGATGGCTTTGCCATCTGAGCCATAAGTCAAACATTTATTATTTTTTATTTATTTTTTAATGTTTGTTTATTTTTGAGAGAGAGAGAGCACAAGCATGGCGGGGGGGCGGGCAGAGAGAGAGAGAGAGACACCTACAGTATCTGAAGTAGGCTCTGAGCTATCAGCACAGAGACTGACATGGGGCTTGAACATATGAACTATGAGATCATGACCTGGAGCTGAAGTCAGAAGTTTAAACAACTGAGCCACCCAGGTGCCCCAAGCACTTATTTTTGAAATGAGATTTTTAACTGCGTCTCTATATTTGAGATTTTCTCTAGACTGTATGTATGAAGGGGTTCCAGGATCTCCTGACCATTATTGACGATTCTGTTTATACATGTGGGAGTCTTTAAAAAAAAAAAAAAAAAAGAAGAAGAAGAAGAATGGTTCTAGTCCTTTGACTCTAAGCTTCTGGCTGAAGCTGGTAAAGGTGACTCTTGGAAAGTGAGTGATATACGGTCACCAGGAAGAAGTCCCCAGTTCTGTGCCCACAGGATATATTGAAGTGCAAGGACAGTGCAGACTAGGTTCCTGGTCCTATGGTCATTTTCCTCTGTGACCTTTAAAACTCTCACCAGCGAAAATGTGAGTCCCATATCACTTGCGTTATCACCGCCTAAAAGTGGAGTAGCATTTATCTGGTTGGCATCACACTGCATACATATATTTTAATGGCTGCCATTCTCTTTTTGTATGTGGAAAGCAATTATAGGCCATTGAAAGAGTAAAGGCTTGTAAGAGCTGGCGCAACTCGCAAGTTGCTATTAACTGGGTATTGTCCTAAGCACCTTTGGACATAGGTGTCATGTCATACCCAGTATTCAGTGGAGGAAATGGAGGCACAGACACACCACGTAGCTTGCCTGAGGTTGCACAGCACAGCTGAATTCAAACCCAAAGCTTGGCTCCAGCACCCATGTCCTGAGCCACTCCTTTGTGAGTAAGCCTTTCCTGCAAATTCTCTCTGTAGTAGATTTTTTCCTACATTGGGGGAAATTCACCCCCACATTTCAGTCAAGTGATGGGAGATTGTTCTTCTGAAAATATGGCCCAGCTTAGTCAAATGTTGGTGACTGTGGCTCCAGGCAGAAGCTGGTATTTGGCAGGGGCACCTTTGATGGGTTTAGAAAAAGGCACCTCTCTGTGTGGATACAGCCCCTGGGGGCCAAGACTGCACAGGCAGAGCAAGGGCTGAACCTCAGCTCCTACCCCGTCCTCCATCCTGATCAGGCCCAGCCTATGCGGTTGTCTCTGTCTGGGGATGGTTAGGGAGCAACCCAGGTGTAAGCAGCCATTCTGGGGGCCCTGGGGGCCTCCTTACCACCAGGAGCATTGGCCCACCATGGCTATTGACAAAGCATTTCCTCCTGAGTGCCTCTTTCTTTAGATGCTGTAACTTGCTTGTGGTGTGGTCCCTGGAGCAAGGGTGTACGGTGTGGGAGCTCTGAGCCGTGGGGTCTCTGGCGCTCCAGGCCGCAATGCAAATGGCTGTGGGGGAGGGGAGGACCTCAGTTATGGCTTCACGTGTGGAGACCAAACCAGGTTTTCCAAGGACCCTGGCACATGCTCCCTGCAAGGTGTGGCCAGTGTTCTTCGGCAACAGCGGCTCTGAGCACTTATCTGACACCATTACTCATCTTTCATCCGAGGACCAGCCAGACTGGCACAGCAAGGCCACTTCTAGCTGGCAGGTGGACAGGATGGGTTAGCGTGAAGATGGCGGCAGGCCCTTATCCCGAGCTCTTTGCCCACCCTTCTGTCAGTGTCGCTGCTCTGTTTCGCCCCCTCCTGGGCTGTGTTCAGTTCCTCCAACGCTGGTCCAGTGGGCTCCTCTCCTTTCCCAACACCCCAGATCACAAAGTTCATGTCCTGATTGGTCTCTTCAGGAAAGGTGGTTTCATCTTGCTTGGGGACAAAGAGAGAGTGCTGGCACCTGAGTCATCCCCAGGATTTCCCAAGGTTTTAAAGAAGGTGAGGAGGAGAGTACACAGGGTGGAGTCCCCTGTCCCTCCACTTGATATAGTCAGCCTCCCACAGGGAGCCACAGCACTTCTTCCCCAAGATGGCTTAGAATTAGCATGGGAGGAAGGGATCCTGTATTCCAGGTCTGACTTTGACCTTTCCGCCTGCATCCTTGAGGGCCAGCCTGGGCCATGCGCAGGGGTGGGATGAATCCAGACCACCATGGGGTCTGAGGTGAGGAAGGGGCCAAAGTCAGAACAGCAATGTGTCTGATCTCCCAGGCTCCCTGTCATCCTGCAGGGAGTCATGCTGGGGCCCAGGTACCTGCTGATGTGGTGAGGGCTCTGTTCCAGGGGAGGGGCCCCCAAACCCTTGAGTCTTCCTTCACGTGGGAGAGATGTGGAACGTGGTCTTGTCAGTGGCTATGTGTGCGGCTGCTAGTGCTCGACAGGCTGGGTCTAGGTGCAGCTGCTTATAGAAGTTGTCTGGGAAAGCCAGTTTCCAGCTGTTGAGGACCTTAGGGATGAGAAGAGATCTGGGGACCACAAAACTTCCTGCTAAGGAAGGACACAGTCCCGCAAGGAGGAGTCTGGGTGCCACTTCTCCACAAATGACTGTGGGTCATTTCTCCATGAATGACAGTCTCGGGAACCCAGGGTGAATACCCACAGTCATTTTGAATAATTCTGCTCCTTAAAATAATAATGAAAAAAAAATAATAGTAGTAGCTACCATTTTTCAAGACTTACTATGTGACAGCCACTGTGCAAAGTGCACCCCATGCATTATCTCATTGAATCCTGACAACAACGTAGTAGGCACAGGTACTATTATCCCCATTTTACAGATGAGAAAAATGAGACTTGGAGGGCCAACCTATTATTGTCATGGACTCTAACCCTAACCCTCCCCTGAGGAAACAGCAGAACCAGACCCTAACCCTGACTGCCAAATCCTATGCCACCCACCCCCTGATTGGAACATAAGTCACTTCTGGGTCCTTAACATCCAGGGTTTGCTGGCCCACCCTGGGCAGTGGGGTGTTCCTGTCTGTGCTGCGAATGGGAATTCATTGCCCTTTGAGAGTGCAGGGGAGTGGCCCCACCATCACCTCACCATAGAGTGAAGCTATGGGGCCCCTACCAACGTGCCCCCACACCACCCCCAGATGCCACTCCGCAGTGTGGAGCAGTGACCCCGAAGGACATCTCCATGCAGGAGCATGGTCACCATAGAGGGAAAGGAGAGTTTCCCTTCCATGACCCCACCACAAAGAACACAGAGGTGACCTCAGCATGACCTTGTCATCCGTATATCCTCAGCATTAAATCTCTTCTGACCTGTGATCGCTGGCCTTCCTCACGTCATAGTGGTCAGAGAATGAGCATATTTGAGTCATGTGCTGAAGGGACAAGGTGGCTGGTGGCTTCCCCAGGATGGCAGGGGAGGGGTGTTGTTCAGCTGCCCCAGACTGCCCCACCACCCAAAGGCCAGGAGTTCTAACCCCTCACTGCTCACCTGAAGTGCACCTGTCAGGACTGTGCTAGCTCACCTGTTCCCCGTGGCCAGATCCCCACCACACGCCTGACGGCTGGCTGCTGTGCCCCCTTAGCTCCTGTGGTGGAGTAGTCTGTATCCCACCCAACCCCCAGCTGCCTTTCACTTGGCCTGTGAGGTCCTTTCCCTGTTTGGGGGTATTACAGTGTTGTAACCACCATCCTTACGGTGGACGCACATATGCAAGCACACAGGCCTACGTGCATAGAGTAGAGCCGTTGGGTCGCCACTGCAACATTGTGAATGTAGTAACAACTGCCAGATACTCTGAATGCCCCAGCTCCAACCCCCATTGATGTGGAAATGGGTGCTTTTCCCCAAAGCCTGGCTGATACCTTATATTACAAAACCTTTTCATCTCTGTGTATCTAATGGCTGCTATACAATTTTTTTTTTTTACCTAACTGCAATCAGCATAAATTTGCAAATGCAATTACTCTTTTTAATTTTCCAGTTCTGTCCCCTGTGGGCATGTAGGCTATACACAGGCAGAGATTGATTTATTTCTTTACTGGTTGTTTATTGCTGCATGCTCAGTGCCTAGAACAGTGCTGAGCACACAGTAGGGGCTTAATAAATGTCTACGGACTGAATAAATGAATAGATTAAACATTGACATGGTCCAAAATATAAAAGGTGCAAAAGGAATAACTCAATTTCAGAAGCCGCCTTCCCTGCCTGTGTCCCCAGCCACCCAGTTCTTTTCGAAGGCTGTTCAGGACCTGCTTTCTTGCATAGGATCTCCAGAATATATGCACACACCAGTAAATATCTGAATGCTTCTTTTCCCTTCTTGTTTTTACACAAACACACATAGGCTTTGTATACCTGTTCTGCTGTTTCTTTTCACTCACTTAATGATGTACCTTGGGAGCATTCTCTGACTGTGATCAGCTCAAATAAGACCATCACGTCTCCCCTTCTGGAGGACGGTGGGGAGCCACTTTCTTATCACCTCCTTTAGTCACGCTGAGCTTAGCTTTATGGGAGGACCCCTAGATGTCCATGCGCCATAGCCTTGGGCAAATGAGGTGCATATATACTCATGGAGGAGGCGGCTGGTCCCATTACTCCACTGCAAACTTCCCCTACACCCACTGGCGCAGGGGCAAGAGGTCGGATGTCCCATCAAGCGTGTCAGTAGAAGTGGCTGGAAGCCAGGCGACCTGGTTTCTATTTCCAGATTTGCCTCTGACTCACTCTGATGGTGGGTAAGTCCCTCTGGTTCTAGTTACCTTCTCTGTGAAATGGGCATAATTATGCCTACCCCCCAACATACTTAAAAGGAGAGCATGAAGATACATGATGAAATGCTTCAACCAGGTAGAAAACAACAGAATTTTCTGTAGGGTGATAAGCAAGATGACATCAAGTTCCTCTTTTAAGAGGGACTCTTTTTTAAATAGTGAAATTATTTTAATAGGTTATTAGGAAAATGTGGCTTAACACATCAAAGTTATTTCACAGATACAGTGTTGCTGAGTACTCATAGTTTTGCTTAGGATGAGATGGAAGATTTTTAAGCCAAAGAAAAAAAAATGTGAGTTTGGTGATGTTATACATTAAGTGAATAATGATACAAGTGTTCCAGCAATTTAGCAAAAATTGCCAGGGTGGCATGCAAATGCTTGATGTTTGGGAAACACTGAATTAATAAGTCAGGGGAGGGGCTCCTGGGTGGCTCAGTCGATTGAGCATCTGACTTCAGCTCAGGTCATCTCACGGTTGGTGGGATCGAGCCCCATCCTAGCTCTGCTGACAGCTCAGACCCTGGAGCCTCCTTTGGATTCTTTGTCTCCCTATTCATGTTCCTCCCCTGCTCATGCTCTGTCTCTCAAAAATAAATCAATGTTAAAAACTTTTTTTAAAAAGGGGCGGGCAAATAAAAATCAAACTTACAAATACATAAAACTCATTTTAAGGGCATCTTTTTATTTAATGCAAACATAAGGCACAGCAAGTCAGGGATCAAGGGCTGGATAGTTACTAGTTTAGGTTTTGCTGGCCCCATGGGCAACATATTCTTTTTTTTTTCCTGCTCTTTAAAAACATAAAAGCCAGGGCACCTGGGTTGTTTGGTTGTTAGATTAAGCACTCTTGGTTTTGGCTCACATCATAATCTCAAGGTTTGTGAGTTCAAGCCCTGCATAGGGCTCCATGCTGACAGTGCAGAGTCTGCTTGGAATTCTCTCTCTGCCTCTCCCCCCACTCATTCACTCTGTCTCTCTCTCAAAAATAAATAAATAAACTTAATGGTTTTTATGTATTTATTTATTTATTCTTAACTTTAGGTTCCATACAAAAACAGCCCCTGCACTAGATTTTGACCTGAAATTTGGAGATTTTTGCAGTAAATTAAAGAGTTTACAGAACATAATAGCCAAGCCACTAGTGCCCCAAATATGGGTAAAACAACCTGATTGGGACTCATGTGTTAATGACCCTTATTTATTAATAACATTAATATTCTACTTACTTTCCCCTTTTCCCAGTGTTGTAATGAACTCATGGATTTTTGTGCATTTAATATGTTTCAATTAATTGCATTTAGAACAAATTTTTAGGGGCATCTGGGTGGCTCAGTTGGTTGAGCGTCCGGCTTCAGCTCAGGTCATGGTCTCACGGTTCGTGAGTTCGAGCCCTGCATTAGGCTCTGTGCTGACTGCTAGCTCAGAGCCTGGAGCCTGTCTTCAGATTCTCTGTCTCCCTCTCTCTGTGACCCTCCCTTGCTCACGCTGTCTGTCTCTCTCAAAAATAAATAAACATTAAAAAATATTTTTAAAAAATAATAATAAAACAAAATTTTAATGTTTTTTTTTAAGAGAGAAAGTGTGAGTGGAGGAGGGGCAGAGAGTGGGGGAGACACAGAATCTGAAGCAGCCTCCAGCCTGAGTTGTCAGCACAGAGCCCAACATGGGGCTCAAACTCATGAACCCTGAAATCATGACCTGAGCTGAAGTTGGACACTTACGACTGAGCCACTCAGGAGCCCCTCAATTAACTGCATTTAACAAAAAAATGCTCTAACTGTCCCATCTTTACTCGTGAGACCCCTTCAAGGAGCCCTTTTGACTGACCACAGTAGTCTTTGAGAACTTCGCAGGCTCATCCTGTACACTTCCTGCAACAAAATTGGTATCAGCCATTTTTCCAAGAGTCCCTGATTCCTTTTGGTCAGGAATGGTGTTTAGAGACCAAAATCTGGGTGCCTGGAATGCACATAATCTTTGCATTTATAAATAGAAATGGTGCCCAGGCAATGTCCTGGCCCCTGGAAAGATTCTGACCACTCCCCTAAAAAAAGTCGTCTTCACCATCTCCAGCCAGGTACACTGAGCCCCACCCACAACTCTGATCCTAGCCAGGTGCTTGAGAACAATGAGTCAGTCAGGTTCAGGGGCTGCCTGCCCTTAGCAGAGGCAGAAACATAAAAGATTTTTCAATAACCAGAGTCAACTCCATTTTTAGGTTAACCTTCAATTAACTATAAAAATCCAGCTACCCAGAACTCTTATTCCCTGATAACCTTGGGTAATTGAGGTTTTGCTGCAAAATAAGTACAGGGGATTTTAATGAAAGCATCTGACCTACAATTTACAGGGGTCACAGAGTCAGATGTCCACATAAACCAAAGCAGGGAATTTTTAAAAAAATGAATAAGGTGGGTTGAGTATAAGAAAATAGGGAATAGGGAGATTTGGGGTGAGCTGGGGAGCACATGGTCCATCTTCGGGGAGTGCCACTGTTCTGGCAGAATGTTGCCCCACGGGGACAATTGTCAGTTCTGATTTTTCAAAAGATAAAAATCGAGATTTTTAAGACATCGAACCCTCATAATTTTGAAACAGCAATGGATTTAAGTCTTTTGTGAAACTTTAAATATAAGGAATATACAATATATTGCTTCCATTTTTAAAAAAAAGTTTCTACGTTTATTTATTATGGGGACAGAAACAGAACATGAGTGGGGGACGGGCAGAGAGGGAGAGGGAGACACAGAATCTAAAGCAGGCTCCAGGCTCTGAGCTATCAGCGCAGAGCCCGATGCAGGGCTCGAACCCATGACCTGAGATCATGACCTGAGCCAAAGTCAGATGCTTAACTGATTGAGCCACCCAGGCGCCCCTATTGCATCCATTTTAAATAGAGTGTTTGATGAACTTTTACAAATGTATATACATCCAACTAACTACTATCTCACCCAAGATATAAAATAGTTCCATTACCTCCCAAAGGCCCCCTTCTGTTTTTTTCTAGTCCACCCAGTATTTACCCCAGACCCAGGGCATCACTCAGGTGGTTTCTGCCCCTATAGATCCGTATGTCTTCTCTAAGGCTTAAAACAATGGAATCACAGAGTATGCACTCTCTCTCCTATGTCAGCTTGTTAAGTTCAGCTGTTTCTTTTCTATCCATCCCAGCTGTTGTATTATCAATAGTCCATTCCTTTTCACTGCTGAATAGTATCCCATTGTGTGGCTGTGCCACAAGTTATATACCCACCCGCCCGTGGACATTTGGCTTGTTTCCACTTTGGAGTTATTCTAATGAATAAGTCCGCTTACTATATAAGCCTTTGTGCGAACGTATGTTTCAGTTCTCTTGGATAATTAAAAGAGAGAATAATAGGTCATGTGATAAGCGCACATTTAAATTTCTGAGAAGCTGCCAAACTGTACCATTTTTCATCCCAACCAGTTGGGTAGGAGAGGTCTAACTGCTTCACATCCTCGCTAACACTGGGTGTTGTCCATCCTTCTAGTGGGTGGGAAATGGTGTCTCAGTGGTTTTGATTTGCATTTTCCCAGTGACTAATGAGCATCTTTTCACATGCTTATGGGGCATTCAGATACCTTCTTGTATGAAGTGTTTTTTTCAAAAGTTTTGCCCATTATTTTGTTAGGTTGCTTATCTTCTTGCTCAATTGTAAGAATTCTTTATTCTGCATATGAATTATTTGTCAGACATGTTTTTCTTTTTTTAAATTTTTTTAATGTTTTATTTATTTTTTAGAGAGAGAGAGAGAGAGACAGCATGAGCAGGGGAAGGTCAGAGAGAGAGGGAGACACAGAATCTGAAGACAGGCTCCAGGCTCTGAGCTAGCGGTCAGCACAGAGCCCGATGCGGGGCTTGAACCCATGAATCGCGAGATCATGACCTGAGCCGAAGCCGGACACTCAACCGACTCAGCCACCCAGGCGCCCCTAGACATGTTTTTAAATATGTTTTAAACGTTTATTTTTGAGAGAAAAGGAGTTCGAACAGGGTAGGGTCGGGGGGTGGGGGGAGGGATCCGACTCTGTGCTGACAGCAGTGAGCCCGATGCTGGGCTCAAACTCCTGAACTGAGCTGGAGTCAGACACTTAACAAACTGAGCCACCCAGGTGCCCCTGTCAGATATATTATTACTAGTATCTTCGCTTAGTGTCCTGATAGTTTGTTTTCTTAATAGTGTTTGAAGAGCAAAATATTTTTATTTTAGTATTTTAATAAAATACAATTTGTAAGGTTTTTTTTTTCATGATTCCTGATTTTAGTGTCCCCTCTAAAAGATCTTTGCTGCCCTAAGATTGCACAGATTTTCTCCTGCACTTATGGATTTTTTAATAGTTTTGGCTCTAATGCTTAGGTCTCTGATTCATTTCAAGTTAATTTTTGTATATAGTGTTGGGTAAGAGTTGAGATTCACTTTTTTTTACATGGACATCCATTTGTTTCAGCATCTCTTGTTGAAAAGACAATTCCTTCTGCATTGAATCAGTCCGGCACCCTGTAGATCTATTTCTTTACTCTCTCTTCTATCCCACTGATCAAAACGTCCATCATTACACCAATATCACACTGTTGTGATTATTGTCCTCCATAGTCAGTCTTGATATCAGAGAGTATAGTATATGCCATTCGACTTTGTTTCCCTCTTCAAAATTGCTTTTTCTTCTATTTTAGTTCTTTTGCTTTTCCATATAAAGTTTAGAATTAGCTTCTAATTTCTGCAAAAAGTCTGTGGGATTTTGATTAGGATTGAATTAACTCCAGAGATCTTAACAGTATTGAGTCTTATGACCCATGAACATGCTATATCTTTCTATTAAATTTTCTTTAATTTGACTAGTATTTAAAAAAAAAATCACAAAGGATGCCAAGACGACTAAATGGGGGAAGAATAGTCTTGGTGTTGAGACAAGTGGGTATCCATTCATCCACGTGCGAAAGAATGAATCTGAACCCCTACCTCACCCCACATAACAAAAGTTAATTCAAATTGGATCAAAGACATAAATATAAGAGATAAAATTGTAAAGCCTTTAGAATAAATCAGGAATAAATCTTCATGACCTTGAATTATGCAATGGATTCTTAGATATAACACCAATGCACATGTAACCAAAGAAATATAGACAAATTGGGCATCATCAAAATCAAAAACTTTCGTGATTCAAAAATCACCATCAAGGAAGTGAGCAGATAAGCCCCAGAATAGAATATGTTTGCATTTGCTATATCTGATAAAGGACTTATATAGAAAATATAAATAACTCTTACAACCTAATAATAAAAAGACAACCCAATTAAAATGTGATCATGAGACATGAGTGGGTATTTTTCCAAAGATATATTGGCCATAGTGGAAATAGTGGCCAAGAGCACATGAAAAGAGTTAATATCATTAGCTGTCAGGAAAATCCAAATAAAACCAGAATAAGACACCATTTCAGACCCACTAGGATGGCTATAATAATTTTTTTTATTGAATGTTAACAAGTGTTGGAAGAGAATGTGGAGAAATTGGAACCCTCAGATACTGGTAGTGGAATCTCAAAATAGTGCCGCCACTTTGGTAAAGAGTCTGTCAGCCTTCACATGGTTAAACATAGAATTGCCATACGATTCAGTGAGTATATCCCCTCCTGGTATATACCCAAGAGAAATGAAAACATATGTCCACAAAAAACTTACCCATGATTGTTCATGGCAGTATTACTCACAGTAGCCAAAAGTAGAACCAGTAAAGATATCCACCAACTGATGAATGGATAAATAAAATGTGGTGTATCCCATAATATGGAATATTATTTGACAATAAGAAGAAATGAAGTATTAATGCCTGCTACAATGTAGATGAGCTTTAAAAACATTATGCTAGGTGAAAAAGACCAGATGCAAAAGATCACATGAGGTGTGGTTCCATTTATATGCAATGTCCAGGGACGCCTGGGTGGCTCAGTTGGTTAAGCGTCTGACTCCGGCTCAGGTCATGATCTCACAGTTCATGGATTCGAGCCTCATGTCAGCCTCTATGCTGATAGCTCAGAGCCTAGCGCCTGTTTCAAATTCTCTGCTTCTGTCTCTGCTCCTACCCCACTTGCACACACATACTCTGTCTCAAAAATAAACATTTTAAAAAGTTAAAATGTCCAGAAAAGACAAGTCCATAGAGACAGACCCTGAGAAGGGTGGAGGGAGAAATGAGGAGTGACTCTAATGTATAAAGAGTTTCTTTGGGGAGAGATGAAAATCTTGCATTTAAAAAAATTTTTTAATGTTTATTTTTGAGAGAGAAAAAAAGTGAGTGGGGGAGGGGCAGAGAGAGAAGATGACACAGAATCTGAAGCAGGCTCCAGGCTCCAAGCTGTCAGCACAGAGCCCAGTGCGGGGCTTGAACTGATGAACTGCACAATCATGACCTGAGCCTAAGTCGGACGCTCAACTGACTGAGCCACCCAGGTGCCTTGGAGATGAAAATATTTTATACTTTACTGTGATGGTTGAGCAACTCTGCGAATATCCTAAAATCCACTGAATTCTACACGTTAAATGGATGAGTTATATGGTATGTGTATTATACTTCAATAAAGCTGTTATTTTAAAATGAGAATTATGAAAATAAATACTGTGCTAAGAGCGACAACTCTTGCAAACCCAGTACAGCTTTTAGGTCATGATTGGCAACCTCTCACTGAGAAGATTCAGAAGAACTGACCGTATGAGGAGCATGTATGGGTCCTTTGTCAAATTAATAGGTAGAGACACACACTATGTTCCTAATTATCCTCCCACCAGGAAAGTGAGTCAAATCTCAGGACAAATTTGTCTCTGAAGGAAAGTGTGTGTTTCCTCTTATAGGAAGACAGACTCGGTTGTACACAGCATTTATTGTTTTTGTATTTGCGGCCCAGTACGTTTCCCACCAGTTCAGGGCCAAGGTGTAGATGCAATCTAGGACTCTCTGAAGCATGACAGTGTCCACGGTTCCTGGGTCCGTGTGCGGACCAAATCTCCCCTTGGCTTGTTTGAGTTGGTTTAAGCTGTAAGCTGATTTCAACTTTTCTACACAAGCTGTGTATACATTCCAAACACCAACCATCTGTCACCTTGGGAGTGAAATCTAATGGGAACAACATAAAGTTGTTGGTAGAATTGATTGATTCTGGCCTCGCTAATGGCCCAAGGGACTGAACTAGTTAGGAGGTGAGCTAGTACTCAACAAACTTCTGTTACTTGCGGTCATGAAATTTGCCATGTGTCCTACTATTGGTTACTGAATATTTTCCTTTAAACACATTTCTGTTTTGTTTTGTTTTTTACTTGAGTGTACTTGTGAACCAAAGGCAGAAGCTGGTATCTCTTGCCATGGATTGGAGAGTCCTCTTAAAAATAAACCCAGTGAAAACAGAATGATGTTATTTCTAACTAGATACTGTTGGCTGATAAGATTCTGAGCCTGAGGCCTCATTGTTAATCTGGGAGATTAGCAGGGGTTAAACAGATGCTAAGGACCTGTTTGTACCAAGCCTACTTTCTCCATGGTTGAATCAGATGATTAAATGAGAATGGCAAAGGCTCGACATCAGAGAGGCCCTTTGTCTATTTCTTCCATGGCAGTTTATTGGAGCCTCATGTGCTGTTCGCCTATTAGTCCTTGGGGTGGTAAACTGTAAAGACAGACAAAGCCCCAGTTCTTTCCAAGTTTATAGTTGTGGATAATAATGTCTAAGGGTGAAATAACTCATGAAGCACCTTGCAGTGCCTGGATCGTGGTAAACACATAGTACTTTAATGGTGCTCCTGTAGTTGTTCTTATTATAATCACTATTAGTTTATTTTCCCAGGGCAGGAATTGGGCCCTCTAGGGAAAGATGGGGGTTGGGTTAATCTGTGAACGTCCATCTTATAGCCATGATGACCTGGGCAGGCATATGGAGCTTGATTTCCATCAGGGAGCTGAGGCATTGAGGGGAAAGCCTTTAATGCTTTGTCCAGGAAGGTGGGGGATATTACTGTGTCAGTATATTAGGTGAGCAGTGAACAGGCTTGAGCAAGTTTAAGATCTTAGTTTAGATATGAAAGCCTGGCATTATCCATTTGGCTATTTGGTGGAGTTCCAGGCCGTGCTGGGCTTGTTGGGAATACAGAGCTGCTATTCTCAAACGGTATTGTCGTAGGAATGAGAAGCCAGAGGCAGAAGCAAATATGACACAGGTTAGAATGAGGTGAAGTTCTTTCTTCGTTAAGATTCTAATGATTGAGGGGTGCCTGGGTGGCTCAGTCGGTTAAGCACCTGACATCAGTTTGTAGGTTGAAGCCCCACAACCGCTCTGTGCTGACAGCTCAGAGCCTGAAGCCAGATTCTGTGTCTCCCTCTGTCTCAGACCCTCCTGCTCACACTCTTGTTTCTTTCTCTCAAAAAATAAGTAAACATTAAAAGAATCTTTTTAATTTAAAAAAGATTCTGATGATTTCAAATGACAGACACCCAATTTGAATCAGCTTAAGTAAGAAAGTAAATTTATTGGTTGTTGTATCTGATGAGTCCAGGAAAAAATGGCTTCAGGAGTGGTTGGATCCAGGTGTTCAAATGTTATCAGAAATCTCTCCCTGCTTTCTTCTGTGTTGGCTTTATTCTCGAGCAATCTCCCCATTTGTAGCACCAAATCCTTCCAGTTTAGTAGTCTTAGCTAAATAGGAGTCTGCCTCACTTACACCAGCATAAAGTAACAGAATTGAGTCTTAACAATCCAAACTGGGGTTAGGTAAGTATCCCTTCAGACTAGGGGTGGAGTCAACCTGGCAGCTCACACCAGCTGGGACTGGGGGAGGGGTAGTTCCCCCTGGGGACACACAGAGCCGGGGGAAAGGACTCTGGACAAGCAGGCACTGCATTGCCGACCACAGTGTCCCTGGCCCGGAAAGGCAGCAGCTCAGAGAGGAGGCTGAGGTTCACCCCGTCAGGGAGTCAGGGCAGCTGCATGAAGGAGATGACCTCGGGCCAGCTAGGCTCCAGGGATAGAGCTGGGGTGCTCCAGCAGCAGGTGGAAACAGGTCTTCCCTGAGAAGCCATCATGTGCCAGGCTCTGTGACAAGTATCTTGGTTAATCCTCACAAGAACCCTGGCTTGTCGTACAGGTGAGAAACAGTCTCAGAAAGAAAGATTAGCTGTTCCTCCACAGCTCCCAGTGCCCCCCCCCATGCGTCTAGACCCACCCCCACCCATTCCGGTCCACGTCTTCCCAAATGGCAGGTTGGATGGCATCACACCTCCACGCCTCCCAAGGCTCCTGTTCTCTTGGGACTGAAACCCAGATGCTAAATGTGGCCCACAAGGTCCCACTCACCCCTCCAGGCTCCCTCCCCCTCAGTCTTTACTCCCGCTGCCCCCTCCATCTGAGTGCTCCCTCCTCTTCCCCCAGTTAACCCTTGTGTTCTTTAACTCAGCTTCTCTGGGGACTCTCAGAAGGGAGATGGGGGATGCTTTTATAAGAATGATAGAGGACGTTCATCTGCATATTTTCATGCAGGCTTCCCAAACAACCTATGAGGCAGAGGCTAGTATCATCCTCATTTACAGATGAGGAAACTGAGGCACTGATAAAGTGATTGGCTCAGTTACACACCTAGAAAGTGGCAGAGCTGAGATTCAGAGCAGACATGTCAGCTCCAGAGTCCTCGTTCTTGGCCACCACCCTTCCCTGTCTCCGGGACCTCAGAGGACGGGGTCCCAACTCTTCCTGCCATGTTTTATAACTACGTATTTTTTTAATTCTCAAGTTAGTTAACATACAGTGTGCTCTTGGTTTTGGGGACAGATTCCTATGATTCATCGCTTCCATACAACACCGAGTGCTCATCCCAATATTGCCTTCCTAAGTGCCCATCCCCCATTTAACCCACCTCCCACCCCCATCAACCCTCAAGTCTCAGTATTTAAAAGTCTCTTATGATTTACCACCCTGTTTTTATCTAATTTTTCTTCCCTTCTCCTGTGTTCACCTGTTAAGTTTCTCTAATTCCACGTGAGTGAAGTCAT
>NC_043707.1:16954522-16986767 GCF_006229205.1 Suricata suricatta
GGCTATTGTTAATAGGATGGCTATAAACATTGAGGTATCTGTGCCACTTCCAATCAGCATTTTTATATCCTTTGGATAAACTCCTAGTAGTGCAGTTGCTGAGTCATAGGGAATATAACTATGCGTTTTTGATGACCATCTGTCTTGCCCGCTTGAGGCTTGTAATAGAGGTGGCCAGTATGTTGGGCACTTAGTCTGGCTACGCACTTTGTTTAGCACTCTTTACGCTCACCTTGTTTCACCATCTTAGCAACTCTGTACATTAGGTACAATTATGCCCATTTTATAGGTGGGATACCTAAGGAATCGAGAGTTTAAGTAACTTGTTTACCAGGCTAGAAATTCCCAGATGGCAGAAACATTGTGTGTTTTGCTCATCCATCAGTCCAGAGGGACTAATTCAGTACCTGGCATAAAGTAGGCCTTCAGTAAATGCTTTTTAGTTGGTCGGATGGGTAGATGATAGATAGCAGGAAGGAAGGGAGGGAGAGAAGGGGAGAGGGAGGGGAGGGAGGAAGGCAAGGGAGCAGAGAGGAAGGCGGGGAGGGAGGGCTGGGATGTGCAGTCCTGTCCTCCACCTATCTCCAGTGCCCACACTCTGGCCATGACAGGGACAGCCCAGGACGCAGGACCGGTGTTGCACCTGGCTTTCCGAGGGTCTCTGCAGATGCCACAATGCACGTGAAGAAGCACCTGCTGAAGTGCCTGCACCGGCTGCAGAAGGGCCCCGGCTACACGTACAAGGAGCTGCTGGTGTGGTACTGTAACAACACGAACACCCATGGCCCCAAGCGCATCATCTGCGAGGGGCCCAAGAAGAAGGCCATGTGGTTTCTGATCACGCTGCTCTTTACCTCCCTCGTCTGCTGGCAGTGGGGTGTCTTTATCAAGACCTACCTGAGCTGGGAGGTCAGCGTCTCCCTCTCCATCGGCTTCAAGACCATGGACTTCCCCGCCGTCACCGTCTGCAATGCCAGCCCCTTCCAGTAGGTGGTCCCTGGAGTGCCCCCCTGGCTCTCGCTCCTTCCCTCCTCCCTGCCTCTCCCTCCCTTCTCTCTACCTCCTCTTTCTCCCCTACCCCCTCTCTCCCATCCTCTCTCTACTTCCTTCCCTGTTTCTTGCCCTTGCCCCTGCTCCCCACTATCTTTCCTCCTTTTTTTCTTTCCCTCTTTGCTTCATCCCTTTGCAGCAAGTACATTTCAAAATTCATGAACTTCCTAGGCTTTTTAAAAATGTTTGTTTATTTTTGAGAGAGACAGAATGTGAGCCCGGGAGGAACCAAGAGAGAGAGGGGGAAACAGAATCTGAAGCTGTCCACACAGAGCCTGACAACGTGGGGCTCAAACTCATGAACCATGAGATCATGACGAGCTAAAGTCAAACGCTTAACTGATTGAGCCACCCAGGCGCCTCCATGAACTTCCTAGGCGGAAAGAGAACCTAGGGGCACCTGACTGGCTCAGTCAGTGGAGTGTGCGACTATGGATCTTGAGGTTGTGAGTTTGAGCCCCACGTTGAATGTAGAGATTACTTAGTAATAAAATCTTTAAAGAGAACCTAAAAAGTACTTGGTGGCTCCTGCCTTCGAGGCCCCCCAGTGCCTGGTATAGATTCAGTATGTATTTACTAAACACATGCCACACGCCCTGGGCTGTTCAGGCACTAGGATCACATCACTGAATAAAACAAAGTCCCTGCCCTCCTCACAGCCTACCAGAGAAAACAGACATTAATCTTTTTTCCCCTAAATATTGAATTATTGTGATGATAAAAATATATATATAGCAACAGCACATCAAGTGCTGCTTATGAATTAGCAGGCAGTGCATGGAGTGATTTTTTGGTTAACTTATATATTTCTAATCTGCACAACCACCCTAAGGGTGGGCACTACTATACTCACCCCAATTTATAGGTCAGGAAATGGAGATTCAGAGAGGTGAGGGAACTTTCCCAGAGACACACAGCAAACAACTGTGAGATTTGAACCCAGGTGTGATTTGACCCCAGAGGAGCCACTCTATCCACTTGATGGCAAGGCCTAGGGAAGGGATACACAGAGGGACCCGACCTAGTCAGGGTTGAGGAGAGGCAGGGGCCAGAGAAGAATACTCCCTCCTCCACCGACCTGGGAATGAGTAGATGGTAGCTAGGTGGAAGGAAAAGAGTGCGCCAAGTGGAGGGCACATGCCTGGGGTGTGACAGAGCTTGGTGCTTGCAAAGAATTGAAGGAAGGGCCAGCATGGCTGAGTCACGGAGAACATTCTTGTCCAAAAGAAGGTCATAGAAGGGAATTCATACTTCCTGATGACATTTCTGGTTATCAGAAAGCCCCTTATTTCTAGTAATAGGGCTCCTGCCTGCTTGGGTGGATCCCTGGGACTACTCAGAAGAACCCCAAATAATCCTCCTAATAATACCACCCTGTCCAGGCGCTGTTTTGAGTGCTTTGTAAGCATCACTTCATTGAGTCGTCCCAGCAGCCCTCCAGGGCAAATATTTTAATCCCCCCATTTTGTAGATGAGAGGACAGAGTCTCAGAGATGTTAAGTTGCCCAGGATCACACAGATATTAAGTGGCATGTTAGGATTTGAACCTGGACCTCATATACTAACTCACCATGCTCGACTGCAGTGTGGACATGTAGACTGTAATAGCAGCCCCCTCCCCACAGCCCACCACCCTCCCAGATCCCCCTCCCCCTGTGTATACATGGGTGGCTGGTGTGATGGCCAGGGGACAAGTGGTGTCTGCATCTGAAGCCCATGTCAGCTCCCAGGAGCTCCAGCTACTGTGTTCCTTTGTACCAGGACATGGGCCTGCAGCTAGGGTTGAACACTCCCCGCCACCCCCCTGCGGGATGTCCTCGAGCCAGAGCTCACACACACTGCCCTGGTGACCTCACTGCGGGGCAAGAGCTTGTATAAATTGCATCCAGAGCAGCCTGGTGGGGACACTCCGTGGCATGGACCATTTCCAATACGGGAGCCTTGGGGGCTGAGAGAGGGTACTGGAGCCCAGCCCCAAAGTCCTGTCCACCTTCTTCTTCTTGTCATTGGTCCCATTCTCACAGTCTCCACTGGAGAATTTGGACCTCAGGATCACAGACCTGCCCCTCCCTACAGTTTTGGTCCTGTCCTGGGAGGGAGATGTCAGAACCCCTGTGCCTAAACAGCATGCCCGCTGCACCAAATCCAGGTTCCGGTCTCAGCTCCCCCCCTCACCTGTGGGATGGGCTTGGGAAATCACAGCAACTCATGGGGCTTCCTGATCCTTACATGGGGATGATCACAGAATTATGGGGAACATAAATAAAGACATCAGAAGCACCCAGCACATGGGAGGGCATCGCTAACCATGAGCTGTTACAAGTCTTCCTCATTAGAGTGTGAACTTCGTAAGGAAAGGGACCCCAGCTGTCCTGTTTGCTATCATATCCTCTCTGCTTTGCCCAGTGTCTGGTACATGG
This sequence comes from Suricata suricatta, assembly GCF_006229205.1. Lineage (NCBI taxonomy): Eukaryota > Metazoa > Chordata > Mammalia > Carnivora > Herpestidae > Suricata > Suricata suricatta. The sequence continues at coordinate 16,957,993 of NC_043707.1, forward strand.
TAGGTGCTCGTGCTCATGAACCTCTTGGTGAATGAATAAGTGAGCAGGTGGATGGAAGAGGCATGGACACCTGGGTGGGTGGACAGGCAGGGGCTTGGGCAGAGCGCTGTCCTCACACGTGGCAGCTGTGCTGGAGTAGGGGTGGGTCCCAGACTGCTGTCGCTCTTTGCCTCACAGCTGCCCTTGCCCCCTGACCGCCCCCTGTCCCCCAGGTATTCCCGAGTCAGGCATTTGCTGAAGGATCTGGACGAACTGATGGAAGCGGTCCTGGAGAGGATCCTGGCTCCCGAGCAGAGCTACGGCAACGCTTCTCGGGCTCTGAACTCCACCCTCTGGGACTACATGCCGCTGGTCCTTATTGACGAGCAGAACCCCCACCGCCCAGTGGTCCTTGACCTCTTTGGGGACAACCACAATGGCTCGGCACCAGGAAGGACCTGCACTGCGCAGGCGTGCAAAGTGGCCATGAGACTAGTAAGTGGGCCCCGGGCACACATCAAACAGTGGCCCCTACCTAGTGAGGCTGCTGGGAGTTCCTTTCCTTTAGTGATCCGGGTCTTGCTGGGGAAAAGGCAAGCTGGAAGCCAGTGCCAATTCGTATATTTGCAGTGCTTTTTTCAAAATAGAAATAAATAGCTGGTATCTTAGGACACTGTTGGATGCCAGTGACCCAGCTTAAACTAGCTTAAGCAAAACAAGGAATTCACTGGCTCATATACTAAGAAGTCCAGGGGTAGACTGGAGTTAGGTATGGCTGGATCCAGGCAGTTAAATGTTATCAGGACTCTACCTCTCCCAGTTTTGTACAGCTTTTCTCCCAGCTGATTTTACTCTCTGGCAGGCACTCTCCATGCAGAGGGGCTTGGCAATGCCAGACATATACCCCATTAGCTCAACACTTTCCTCAGAAACAGAACTCTCTTTCCCAGTAGCCCCAGCAAAGTCCTGGGACTGACTCATCAGGTCATGTGCTCACCCCTAAACCAATCGCTGTGGGCTGGAGAATGAGCTGTCATGACTGGTCAGTCATGGGTCATGTGCCCTGGAACTGGGGTGATGTCTGCCTCTACCACATGGACCCAGTGAGTGGGAAAGTGTGGTTTCCTGGAGGAGGATTAAGTCTTACTATTGAAAGATAAGGGCATACACTTTGGGCAGCGGAAAACCCAGAACTGTGCAGTACAGTCAGCTGCCAAAGCATAACTGCCCTGCACTGGGACGCTGGGATGCCCTCAAGTGGGCCCACGCAGCGTGCCCTGCCTGAGCCTCTACCTCTAGGGTGCTCCCTACCCATCCAGATCCCTGGTCCCCACTCCTGAATAATCTGGCCGGGCAGCTCTGGGCCCAGGCCTAGCCATCTGTATTGATAACAGGCTCCCTGGTGATGCTGATGGTTGGGGACCAGGGCTGTGGCCATATGCTCCCCAGCAGGAGGCCCCCGGCCCCCACCGGATCAGGGTTTCCTCATCTGTGAGGCAGGCTTGTTTCTGCTGGCTACCCAAGCTCTGGGAGCCAGGCCCTGTGTGCACACATGTGGTGCCTGTGGTTTGCATGAGCACGTGCCGTGGGGATGGAGGTTGGCTGGCCTCTGCTACTTCACGATGATGGGTAGGGTTGCTGTACAGATCAAATAGGGTAACAGAGCGTGGGACAGAGTGACTGTTTCCCTAAGGAGGGACAAGAAGGCCTTCAGGAATGGGCCTGAGGACAGTGGCCCTGGGGAGGGCTAGCTCAGAATGCAGAGAAGCCCTTCCCGACCTCCTGGCTTCTAGAAGGAAGGCCCACTATGAAGGTGGATGGAGGCAGAGAGGCCAAGGCCAGAGTTTTGGGGCCAAGTCTGTGCTGTGTCTGTGAGGTGACCTGGACCTCATGGTGGGGGCCCTGCACCCCTACTGGGGATCAAGGTGATAAGGCCCAGGTCCTTTCTCCCACAGTGAGGGGGAGGGAGCCTTGAGTCCTTCATGGTCCATGTGGCTTCCAGGCAACTGCCCCTGCAAGTCTGAGACAAGGCCAGGAAAGGAGTCAGTGATGACAGAGGGTCCGAGCATGTCTGTGTGTGTATGTGCCCACATGAGCATGAAACAGGGGAGACAGTTTGGACATGTGTGTATGTGGTCGGGACCTCACATGGCTCCGGAGGTCCGGAAGTGGGCCTCCATCTATGTGTCCGTGTGTATGTGTGTATTCAGTCACGCACAAGACCATGTATAGGGGCGGCTGGTGACTGTGTGGGAGTCCCTGTGCCTGTGCAGCTGTGTGTGAGGGGACAGCCCCCGAGCATCATGAGCATGATGGAAACACATTCCCCTCTGGCCCAGCACCCAGCTGTGGCCAGGGGAAGGGCAGCTGGCAGAGCCCTTGCCCTTGGGGGGTGGCTGGGGCCCTGCCCGCAGTCCCCGTGTCCACAAGAGCCTCTCTCGGCCTCTACAGTGCAGCCTCAACGGGACCGTGTGCACTTTCCGGAACTTCACCAGTGCCACCCAGGCTGTGACAGAGTGGTACCTCCTGCAGGCCACCAACATCTTCTCTCAGGTGCCAAACCACGAGCTAGTGGAGATGGGCTACCCTGCCGAGCGGCTGATTCTGGCGTGCCTGTTCGGGGCAGAGCCCTGCAGCTACAGGTGAGAGCCGCCCCACGCCCGCCGGGGCCGTTCGCGGTCACGTCCCGGCCCAGCCACTGACCAGCTGCCTGCGCTGCAATTTTCTGTGCCTCAGCGTCTCTGGTCAGATTTTCCAGAGACAGAGCCTGAGACAGACCCCTGACGTACGGGGGGAATGGTGTTAGGGCGCGTCTGTAAGGAAAGCGGGATGAGCTGAGTGAGACTGTGGTCGCAGGTGAAGTGTAGGCCCGGTCCCCGGGGCCTCTGGAGCATAGATCACACCACAGGGTGCTCCTTCTGTGACCGGTGACGCATCGGTCCCTCACATGTCATGTGCCCCCCACCCCCGGGAAGGATGCAGGGGTCCCCTAACTCCCCAGCCAAGGGGGCTGGAGAGGGGGCAGCTGTGAGTCAGGTGGTGTTAGCTTCCAACACCCAGTACTTGAGGGGTCTGGGCTGTTACCAAGGATCTGCTGCCCTCAGTCTTCTCATCCCTGACTGTCCCACCGCCTAGGCTGCCAGAGGGGTGGGGGGTGGCTGAGTTGGCTCAGGTCAGCACTTAGAATGTGGCCCTGGCAGTGTTCGCTGTCCCACTCTCTTCCCTAACAGCCCCCAAGGTTGAGAGGATGGCAGAGTGAGAATAACGTTTACCCCAAAAGCCTACAGCTCTTACAACCCGTCCTCAGATCCCTGCCTCCTTTGCCCTCCCTGTGTCCCATGAGTGCTGCTGTCCTGTTGGTCTGGGGCTTGGTGGTCTCACAGCTCAGGCCTCTGCAAAGTCCATGGAGTCCTGCCACTTCACACGAGTGACAGGCTTCTGGCATCACCTTCCCAGAGGCTGTGTCTGAGCCCTGCTCCCTCAAGTCATGAGCCTTCAGGAAGCTCTATTGAGAATTGCTGAATGCCGAGGGGACCCTCTGTCCCTTAGATGCCCAGAGGCAGGCATTTAGAAGGCCAGCGTCAGGGAATCTGGGGCCCCCGAGCCGGGAGCTGCACACCTGGCTGCAAGGTGTGAACTGGAAAGGTGTGGCTCACAGGTGGAAAAGTACAGGATGTCTCCCTGCTGACAGGACATGTCCTGTCCATGTCGGCCGCTCGGCTGGCTGGATTCCCACCCCTCGGTTTCAGCCAGGGGCCCTTGCTCAGGGCAGCCCTAGCCGGCCACTCCTGGCAGCTCCCCCGCAAGGCTGCGGGTGCCCAGGGCACCGGTGTCACATCCACGCATCCACCTCCACCCTCTCAGCTGGAGAGAGATGTAGCACCTGACGTCAAGCCCGTGGCCCATTGGCTCAGTGAGAAGAGCCCTGGCCGGTGGCTGAGGCGGGAAGGTAGGGTCCGTGAGGGTCTGTTGGGGTCTGCTGTCAGGTTCCTGTTGCCTGATGTGTGCGCTTCTGCCGTTGAGCAGGATCCCAGCTCAGGAGATACGCATTCAGATGGCTTTGGAGCAGGCAAAACCTCCTGTGTTGGCCACACAGCTTCTGTGGCGTGGCTGTGGCTGGGGACTCTAGTGACGGGGTCAAGGCTGGGCTGTGAGATTGGACCGCTGGTCTCAAATCCTTGCTCTGTCTTATGAGCTGTGTGACTTTAAACAAGTTTAACCTTGATGAGCCTCGGTTTTCCTCCTCCGTAAAATGGGGCAATAACATGCCTACTCTGTGGGGTTATTTTGGGTATTAAATGAGTTAGTATGCTGACTGCAGTGCTGGCCTCAATAAGTAATAGTTGTTACTGTCATTAAACCCACATTTGACAGAGAACTCATTATCCAATAATAATGCTAGCATTTATTGAGGCCTTCTGATGTGTCAGGTGCTATTCTTAGCATATCACATGTATAAGATTCATTTAACCATGGCCACAGGACCATGAGAAAGGTACTATTATGTCAGCCCATTTTATATGATGCAGCTGAGGCCCAGAGAGGTTAAGCAATGTCTCTGATGCCACACGGCTGTTGAGCGGCAGTCTGGGTCACACTGCCCGTCAGAAAACCAGATCGTCTTCCCTTCCTGCCCCCCTCTCCCAAGCCTGTTATTTGTCACCTGCCTTCCTGAGTCAGCCTCAGATGCGGTGCCAGAGGACACGTGCCTGTCTCTGCCCTCCCAACACTGCACTCAAACACTGGCTTCTGCCTCCTCACTCTCCTTCTGACTCTATTCTCTCTCTCTGTCACATGCTCTATCACATGGCAGATGCTCAAGAAGCAGGAGCTACAATTAGGAAAATATGAGCCACACTTGGACTCTGATGCCAAACTGCCTCGAGTTGAATGCTAGTTCTGAGTACTGTTGGTCACCCGACTTAGCCTCTCTGGGCCTCAGTTTTCTCATCTGGGAAATGGGATAGTGAAATGGTCTCATAGGAGATTAAATGATATAAAGTGCTTAGAACAGTACCTCCCGCATAGTAAATAATATATAAGCATTTTTTAAATGTTTTTTAAAATTTATTTTTGATACAGAGAGAGACAGAGCATGAGAGGGGGAGGGACAGAGAGAGAGAGGGAGACACAGAATTGGAAACAGGCTCCAGGCTCTGAGCTGTCAGCACAGAGCCCAACGCGGGGCTTGAACCCATACACATGAGATCATGACCTGAGCCAAAGTCGGAGGTTTAACTAACTGAGCCACCCAGGCGCCCCTATGAGCATTTTTTAAAATAAACTTTTTACTGTGGGATAATCTTAGATTTACAGAAACGTTGCCTAGTAACCCTCCCTCCCCAGGCTCCCCCTGTCGTTAACATCTTCTGTCACCACAGTCATTTGTCAAGACTAAGAAACTAATATTGGCCTATTGCTGTAAACTAAAGTTAACACGTTCTTGCAGATTCAGCAGTGTTTCCTGGCGACCTTTTCCTGTTCTGGGATTCCATCCAGGAGACCCCATTTAGCGCAGAAACTGACAGTTTTCAGACTTCCTTGTTTGGGATGACCAGGACAGTTTCAGAGAACTGGGCAGGTGTTTTAGAGAAAGTTCTTGACCTGGGTTTATACAGGCCAGATGGGTTTGGGGGGAAGAACAGCACAAGGTGAATGCCCCCCTCATCACATGCCAGCCATGTGACACCACCTGTGATGTTGACCTGCCTCACTTGGTGCCAGGCTCCTCCATCGTGCAGTAATTACTTTCCCTTGCTTGTGGAAGCAAGTCACTGAGTTGCGCCCACCTTCTGGGGGCAGGGAGGGCAGCAGGGAGAAAGGGCCACTCAGCTCCCTGTCTCCTGGAGACGGGACTATAGACTCTTTGGATGTCTTCTGTGGGGAAGACTTTTCTCTTCTCCATGTGTGTGTTTATTCAGTCATTTGCACTGGTATGGACTTGTGTGTATTGGGTTGTAACCCAATACCATGTTATTTATTTTCTTACTCAAATTCTTCCAGCTCTGGCCAGTAGCAGCTCCTTGTGTTGGCTCCTGTGTCTTTTTGACGCGTTCCCGTTCCCATCACTCTCTCGCTTTTTTTTTTTTAAGTACTTCCTTACTTTGTAACACTTCAAAATGCCCCAAGCCCTAGAATCAGCCATTTGTCTGAGGAGCCCTGGCCCCGTGTATTGGAGAATGGTGTTTAGAAACCAGGATCTAGGCGTGTGTAAGCGTCGTCGTTGTCATCGTCGCTCCAGGGACTGGCTCGCTAGCTTCTGCCCTGGGAGGCGGCGCCGGGATGCGCGCGCTCTCCGTCCTTCCTGGAGGCGTGCTGGTCTCCATCTCCACGCCTTGGGGGGGGGGGGGGGAATGCCTGGCTCTGGAACAAGAGGGGGCCAGCGCTGGGAGCAGCCTCTCCAGATAAAGGGCGTTATCTACGAGCAAATAGTTGGTGAGTACGGCGAGGCCGAGAGCACAGCCCTGGGCAGAAGGGGATCCGGCCGCGCCCTGGGCTGCAGAGGTCTGAGACCATTTCTTGGGAACACTGTGTCCCCACGCCCCTGGGGCGGGGTCTCTCCATCCAGAACGGCACCAGCTTTAGCCAGTTTGTCCTGCTCCGTTCCTCCTATGGCCACAGCCCTGATCCTACACAGACTCGGACTCCGTGATGCCCGCCCGAAGCCGTTTCTTACCCCCAGACTTTGCCTAGGGTGTGCCCCCCACATGATGTGCTCTTTCTCCTCTCTAGTCCTTAGGCGCGGCTACCTCTCAGTCATCCTTAAAAGTCTCAGCTCAGGCCTCACCTCCAAGAACCCTTCCATGACCCGCACCCCCCCACGCCCCAGGGAGAATTAGGTGTCACTCCTCTGTGCTTATCTCAGCTGATACCCTTACCATATTATAATTTACCCAACAAATATTTACTGAGTGTCTGTCTACCGTGGGCCAGGCTCTGAGCACTAGGAGCAGCCAGCTTTTGTTGAGAATTTCCATATGCTCAGCATCCAACTCTCGCTTAGCCCTTTTGGGTGGGTGCTACTGTAATCCTGGTGTTATGGGTGGGGAAAGCGAGGCACAGAGAAAGCTCACCAGCTACTCAGTGACAAAATCTGAATTCAGGCAGGCTGGCTCCCAGGCTTGGGATCTTAGCCTCTGAATGTTCTCTCCCTCAAGACAGCTGCCCTTGCTGGGTGTACCTTTTAACACAGGAGGCAGCTGATAAGCAGTTAAATAAAGATAATTTCAGATTCTGACGCGTGCTACCAGGGAGTAAGGGATAGAAATGAGCAAGTAGGAAAGTGATTTGCACAGGGAGTGCAGGGGGCGCCTCGGAGATGGAGAGAGGTGGACGGGCCAGAGGCACATTCCGGAAGGACAGTGTCAGTGGGACGCTGCTCTGAGTCCCGGTGCCCACCACTCTGCGTCTCCCGCCACACAGTGAACTTCCAGGGTGGGGCTCTCTTGTTCACCTCAGGTGTCCCCAGCCCAGGACCTGCCTCAGTAAACACTTGTCGGGTGAAGAAATGTGGTTTCTTCCCAATTTCCCTTTCACTCTTGAGAACACCGAAGCTCAGAGGTTGAGAGAGCAGCTCAAATCTGTCCGCCAGGGTCAGCTCCCAGCTTGGATTTCCCAGCCTGTCCCGGATCCACCTCATTCTGCCAGTGCACAGGGGGAGGCAAGAGGTGGAGGAAATGGCTTCTTAATCTGAGCACAGGTGCAAGTAACAGCTGGCCTCACAGGGTTATTCTGAGGAATGAATGAGACAAGGTACACAGAACCGTGCAGCACGGCGCGGGCCCCTGGAAGGTTTGCGTTGTCAGGGTTTCAAACTATAGGCTTAGAAGACAGTGCTACATTTCTGTTGCTGTGTCCCCACTCAGCCCCCTTCCTTCCTGTTTTTAATAAAATAAGAAAAACAGGGGCACCTGGTTGGCTCAGTAGGTTGAGCATCTGATTCTTGATTCTGGCTCAGGTCATGATCCCAGGGTCATGGGATCTAGTCCTACACTGGGTTCCACGTGGGCTCAGTGTGGAGCCTGCTTGGGGTTCTCTCCCTCTCTCCCTCTGCCTCTCAAATAGCATTTTAAAAAAGGGAAAAAGGGCATCTGGTGGCTCAGGCAGTTAAGTGTCCAACTTCGGCTCAGGTCATGATCTCACAGTTGGGTGAGTTCAAGCCCCACATCAGGCTCTGTGCTGACAGCTCAGAGGCTGGACCCTGCTTCAGATTCTGTGTCTCCCTCTGTCCCTCCCTGCCTAATTTTCTGTCTCTGTCTCTGTGTCTCCCTTCTCTCTCAAAAATAAACATTTTTTAAAAAAGTAAAAAAAAAAAAGAAACTAAGAAAAACAAAATAGAAAACACACAAAGACATTTTAAAAGTGATTCCTTATGGGGACCTAAGGACATCTTATAGACAGAATAGAGTATGATGACCTCATGAGGGCCAGACCCCATGGCCATGACTCACTTCCCCTCCCATCCGCTCTCTAGTAAAACCCAGACTCCAGGGTCTTTCACCTGTAAATAGCTCAGAATGTATCTGCAAAAGAGAAAGACTTTTTTACACTTGATCTTAGCCAAAAGGCCGAGAAGCGATGAGAAAGACTTTAAAAAAAAACAAAAATGAAACCATAATTTCATGATCCTTCCTGAAAAAAATTAATAATTTCTCAATACCATCAACTGTCCAGTCATGTTCATGCTCATAAATGTCATACCTTTTTGCCTGTTTGCTTGTGTGAATCAGGATATAATTAAAGGCAGCTTGTTATGGTTGTGACCCAAGTCTTTAAAATCTCTATTAATCTAGAACCTGTGTCCCTTTTCCTCTCTCACAGTGTTTGTTGAAGAAACTGGGTTGTTTATCCTGTTTCATTACCCAAGATCAGGATTTTGCAGGTTGACTTTCTGTGGTGTCTTTGGACGTGTTCCTCTGTCTCCAGTATTTCCTGTAAATGGTGGTTAGAGACAGATGCACAGTCCTGTTTGGGGCTGATTTTTATTTATTTTTAAGATTATTTATTTATTTTTGGAGAGAAAGAGAACAAAGGAGGACCAGAGAGATTGCGAGAGAGACAGACAGACAGACAGACTCCTGTGCTGTCAGCACAGAGCCTGAGGCAGGGCTCAAACTCACAATCTGTGAGATCATGACCTGAGCCAAAACCAAGAGTCAGACGCTTAACTGACTGAGCCACCCTGGTGCCCCCGATTTTTATTTTTTATGAGCAAGGCCGCCACCGCGGCAGCCTGTGCTCTCCCCTCAGGAGGCACGCGGCATCGGCCACCACCAGTGTGCACTGCCCAAACCCACTCATTCATCAGGGCTGCGACGTGATTTCACTGTGTCCCTGCCTCTTCAAACCAGCACCGTTTTAGCAGCTGTGTTACAAGAAGAAAAGTCCGAGGGAGCCATAGATTATTCTTCATTTGGAACCCGACTTAGACAAATTATAGAAACAAAATTGACATTTAAGAGACAAGTGAACTTTGAATATTTAATAATCTTAAGGACTTTTTATGTTTAATATGGTAATAGTCATTTGAAAAGAGTTCTCACTTTCCAAGATACATCTGGAAATGTTTACAAATAATATCATGATGTCTGAGATTTGCTTGAAAATAATATGGAAGGGAGATGGGGCAAGGCGGGGAGAGATGAAGCACTGGTGGCCATGCGGGGATGATTCTGGAAGCTGGTGGTGGGTTTTGTTGTTTCGACTTTTTGTGTGTGTGTTTGAAATGTCCCATATCCAAGTCTTTTTCTGAGTTCTTTTGAAACTGCATTATACTGTTGCTGCTGCCGTGAGCATCTTTATGGAAATGTTTCCTGTTGTTGTTGACATATTTCCTTAGGAAACCTTTCCAGGACATCAGAGAGGACCCTGTATAGGGTTCCAAACGCCACATTATAGAGCCCTCTCTTTCCCCGGCCTCGGTTGGTCCCTCTCGTTTCACCCCCTCTCTGAGCCACCATCTTAGCCCCCTTCCTGTCTGTGAGGTCCCCGCCTGCCCAGCCCACCGGAGTCCTCCCAGCCCCCCTCGGCCACAGCCCGGATTGCAGACAGTTAGGGAGGCACCTGCTGGGGCGGGCCCTGATCTCTGAGGTGTTTCAGGAACTTCACGTCCATCTTCCACCCTGATTATGGAAACTGTTACATCTTCAACTGGGGCATGACGGAGAAGGCGCTCCCTTCGTCCAACCCCGGAGCTGAGTTTGGTGAGTCTCTGGTTCACCCTGGGGCCAGAGCCATGGGGCCTTAAATCCCCAGCACGTGGGGAGACCAAAGGACCATCAGCTGTCGGGGGGCAGGGCCTGGATTAGATAGGAAGCAGCCCAGGGAGGGGCGGCCTCTTCTGTGAGTGGGGGGCCGTTCCTTTGTCCACACAAAATGAACAAACCTTTTGAAAAATTTTAACGAGAAAGGAAGAGTTTCATTCGAGCCCACGTTAGGACAGCTGCCCGGGATGCACGGCCTCCACAAGGAAGGAAGTGCTCTAGGAAAGGAAGTTTGGTGCAGGGTAATACATGTTTTTTACACAAACAGTTACAAACCATCATGACAAAGAATGTTCCAGAAAGTTACAGACTTTATCTTACGCTTTTAGTATCTGCAAAACTGTATGACTTTAATCTTAAATTATGGGAACCAGGGAGGTTGTTTCTTTTTCTTTATATTTGGAATGTTCCTTTTTGGTTATTTGTTTTAACAGAGTAGATGTACAATGTGTGCTTGGGGTAGAACCAGGGTCCGTGTGCTGAGGTTTTGGTGGAGTCCTTTTGACCTTGGTAAATGTTAAAGTACAGCCTCCCCAGGAGCCTGGAAGCAGGGCCCAGGTGTGTTAAAAGTTGAAAATTTCCTTGATCAGCATCACTCAAGTCCCAGAAACACCCGGGGAGGGACTGGGACTCCCGGCTTGCTGATGGGAGGTGAGGAGTCGGAAGCAGTCCGGCTCAGGCAGAGACCAGCAACCCAAGCTCCCGCGGCGAGCGAAACCCCAGCTTTACCGCTGACTGCCCCTGCTGCCCGCCCCGGTGATCCTGAGATCAAGACTGAACTTCTCGAAGCCTTGGTCTCCCCAAAGTCAGTAGACGGTAGCATCATAGAGCACAGGGTGTACAGCTCGTGGGGTCACTGTGACGTAACACAGCCACCTGCTTAGCACCGTGACGGGCACATATGACATGCTTGGTCTGCACCAGATAGTCGTGGAAGGTTTAAATAACTTGCCCAGGAGCACAGTTAACATCGGCACAGCCCATACTCTGACTTAATCACTAAACCCAGTTCTTGAACGAGACACAGAGAGGGTGAAGGATTAACAAAAGCAGGGGAAGGGGAAGTGGTCAATGACAAAGGCCACTGCACTGCCCCGTCTCCGGGAAAAGACTCACGGTGGCATCAGGATGGCTCCAGCCTTCCAGCTGTGAGCCAGGCACGGGTGGGAGCTGTCCTTCCTCCCATGAGCTTCTGACCTCCCCAGCCTCCGGCAGGCAGGCTGTCACCCTGTCAGGGCTGTTGGCTGAAAGGGGCACAGGGGGCTGCTGACTGCCCTTCTACCAGCCACTGTGTCCCCGAAGTCTCTGCATCACAGAGGTGCCAGTCATGATTGAGACTAAGAAGTCTCATGACTGAAACTAAAGAGCTCAGCTGCCGCTGTTAGAACCCCCAACAATTCCCCCTTCTTGCTAGGTGACCCTGGACTAGTCTCTTCACCTCTCTGTGCCTCAGTTTTCTCATCTGTAAAATGGGGATAATAAGAGCAGCTTAATAAGGTACTTGGCCCAGCACTCGGCACATAGTAAGTGCTCGATAAATACTAGCCTGTTGTCTTATCCACCCAGCATAGTCTTATGGTGCATAACACTGGGGTCTGGTCTCTGCACACAAGAAGAGAACCGTCAAGTGGGGAAGGAAGACAGACAATAAAAGAGTCATGTAAGGGAGACACATACTTGGGAGAAAAGTTCCGGAGCTAGTAGAGCAAATTGAACAAAGACTGTTAGACCTCATCTTGGTAGTCAAGGAAGGCTTCTGGAGGAAGTGACACAGGCTGAGATCCAGAGGAAGAGTAGGAGAATCCTGAAGGGTTAAGGTGGAACAGTTTCAGGGGAAGGGAATGGTGTTCTTGAGGCACGTGTAAAGGCCCAGCAGCAGGCAGGAGCGTGGAGGCCGAAGGGACTGACTGAAGAGAATGAGGACCCATGTGCTTTGAGGTGGGGCGGTGCTGTGCCCCTGGGCCTGCCTGCCATGTGGCAACGAGATTATAGGGGTAGAGGGGACACATGGTGGCTTGGGCTAGGATGGGGGCCTTGGAGAAGGCAGGAAGTCTCATTTTTGCAAGGTGGAGCCAGCTTCCTAGAAGTGCCCTTGGCTCTGGGGGCTGGAGGCTTGGATAGGTGGTGACGGGTCTCCCTTCAGCCTTGGTGAGCAGCCCTCGGCCCCACCTTCCCACAGGCCTGAAGCTGATCCTGGACATAGGCCAGGATGACTATGTGCCCTTCCTCACGTCCACGGCCGGTGCCCGGCTGATGCTCCATGAGCAGAGATCATACCCCTTCATCAAAGACAAGGGCATCTACGCCATGTCTGGGACAGAGACATCCATCGGGGTGCTGGTGGTAAGGCCACAGCTGGAGGGGACTGAAGGTGGATGCCCACCTGCCCACGGCTGAGCTGGCCCCCCCTCATAGCTCATTTCCTGCCTTATCTTCTGGCTGGAATCCCCCCCTGCCCCCCTATCCCAGCCCAGGGCAGCCATGCTGTGGGGGAAGATGGGCACCCTCTGGCACCTATTGAGGTCTATGGCTTCCCATCCCCTTTTGGCATCCCCACCGACACCCATGGGAGGGAGGAACAAAGGGAGCCTCCTAGGGGTGACCGGGGCCCCCAGGAGCAACCTCTCTGGCCACAGGACCGGCTGGAGCGCAAGGGAGAGCCCTACAGCCAGTGCACCATGAACGGCTCCGACGTCCCCGTGCGAAACCTTTACAGCGACTACAACACCACCTACTCCATCCAGGTGGGAAGCCCACGCGGGCCTCGGGATGTGGAGCCGGTCCGCGTCTACCAGGCCAGGGGCCGTAGGGATCGGGGGGAGCTGGGCCCAGCAAGGCCAGCTCCACTGGATTTTTGTAGGTGACCACAGGGTGGTTTGGGGGTTTGGTGGCCCTTGGGGCTGTGGAGCTGGTCCAGTCCCTGGGTGCTCACGCCCCATAGGCAGGTATGCCCTGTGGGTGTGCCCAGAACACAGGCATCAGCTCTGGGGTCTCCCAAGAAGAACCCTTGTGTGGGAGAGATGCTGTGCTAAGGGCTCAGATATATTGCTTCATCATTTGATCCTTTCAACACCCCCTGGGGCAAGAATAGCATTTATTACATATATAACTTTTATTTGTTCTAAGTATTAATACACGAAGAGTAGCAGGCTTATCGTGTGCTAGGCAGGCACTGTTCCAAGTGCTTTACACACACTAATTCATTTAATCCTCACGACAATGCCGAGATGTAGGTAAGATTATTAGGAATGAGGAAGCTGGGATTTACGGGCCCCAGTGCAAACGCCTCATCAATTTACCTGAGTCCCTCTTTGTATCCGGCCTCCATTCCCCTCGCTGCAGCTGGGGCTTCCCCTTCACCCTGACCTCCAGGGTCAGCCTGGGGGCCTGTCCTAAGACCCAGCCCCAGTGGAGAGGACAGTCTGAACCTCTGCACACATAACAGAAGTGACTGCCCGATCACACCTCTCCCCCCAGCCCAGGCTGCCTTTGCAGACAAGGAAACTGAGGCATAAGTGGGGGCCATCTAGTGCCTGCCTCTCTGCCTGAGAGCCCTGAGCAGGGCCTGGACTTCCTTTTTGCCTTTTTCAGTTCCTGGAAATCCACCCTCCAGCCCACCCTACCTGGCTGACCTGTCCACCCCACACTGTGACCTGGCCAGTTTGGCCACCTATCTGGAGGGGCTTCTGAAGGGATAGACAGCACGGGGCGGGGGGGGGGGGGGAGGCCCAGAGAGATGCCACAGAGGCATCCATCAGGCCCAGTCTTAGAGACCTCATTCCAGAAAAACCTCAGCTCTTGCTTCGGTGCAGCAGCCCCACGGGCCAGGACTGGAGAGGACTCCTACTTCTCAGGTGAGACAGTGAGGTCTCTAGGGGCGATGGGAGACCCTTGCCCGTGGTCAGAGCCTCCCCGCCTCACCCCTGTTCCTCCCAGCTGTGCTCACGCCGCAGCCCTATGTGGGGAGCACAATAGGACAGGACGTGCTAGGGAGGGAGGAGCAGGCCCGGGAGCAGGAGGAGCACACCACAGAGAGGGCAGTGTCGTGGCTGGTGCGGCAGAGCAGGAGAGAGTGAGGGCAGAGCCAGGGGTCCTCCACGAGCGGACAAATGGAGACACACGAGTAACAGCTGCTCCCGCTCCCTGCCCGGAGCCGCCCTCACCCACCCACCTTAGCCCACAGTTGTCACCGTCTCCCTGCTTCACCCCTGGGTGACCGCAGGACACATAGCTGATTCCAAGTGTGCTGGAACCAGGTCGGGGTGACCTGAAACCCCAGTAGTAGTTGGAATAAGCCACTCCTCTCCCTGCCACGTGTGGGGAGCCAGCTCTGAAAGGCGGCGGAGCCATCCTCGGAGAGTGGAGTCTGGCCTGAGTCCCTCGGCGGGGACAGGGAAGGACAGCCATGTCCAACTGCGGGGTCAGCAAGTGCAGCTTTTCAGCTGGAGGGTTCTCTCCCTGGCTCCTGGGCTCCCTCAGGGTGGGGACATCACAGCCCCATCCGTGTCCCCCTCCTCCCACCACTGCAGGCCTGTATCCGCTCCTGCTTCCAAGACCACATGATCCAGAACTGCAGCTGTGGGCACTACCTGTACCCCCTGCCCCGTGGGCAGAGCTACTGCAACAACCGGCAGTTCCCCGACTGGGGTGAGTGGGGCCCCCGCCTGCCTGGGCTCTGATCACAGCCGGGGAGTGGCCTCCACAGCCCGCGGCCCTCCTCCCCACAAACCCCGGGGACCTCCGTCCTGGTACACACGTGTGCCATGTGGATACCCATGCGTGTGTGACCCCGGTGTGCAGCTGCTGGCAAGCACACGTGTGTGTTTACATTTTCACTTGCACTGAGGCCTACAGTGCATGTCCACACGTGTTCACGCACAGGCATGAGTTGCTTCTGTTTGCATTTGTGTGCACTGGTTTGCATGCACGCTCACAAGTGCACCCACAAGGCCACGTGTACCAGCCTCAGCATGTGTGTCCGTGTGTGTGAGCTCATCGGTTGTCTCTTTGGGGTGCTGGGTGGGAGGGGAGAAGGCTCAAGGCTTTGAGGCCCGAAGCGCCAGAAGGAAGAGGCTGTTCTTGCTCATTCCAAGCTGGAGCCCAGGCCGGGGCCAAACACCATGGATGTTGTCAGAGGCAGAGAGTCCCACCACCTCTAAAACCAAAACTATCCCTTCCAGTCGCCATCCCTTCATGCGTGCCCCCGTGACCACCGCCCAGCCCGGAACGGGGACGGCGAGCAGAGGAAAGCCTCTGATCCTGCTGAGCCGAGTCTGGGATATTTGGGGGGAGGCCCCCCACCCTGGGGCCGGACACAGGGGGCAGGGTGGGAAGGGGTAACCCTCCACAGAGATGACTCCCCCTCCTGCCTAGCCACAGGCCTTGGGTAGCCATGGCCAGGAGGGGAGGGGGCAGCCCTCCAGGCAAAGAGGAGGAGAGAACGTCTAGAAACTCTCCCCTCTAAGTCTCTCACCCCCAACCCGCCCTGCTCAGCCTACTGTTACTCACACCTGCGCATGAGTGTGGTCCAGAGGGAGACCTGTATCAACATGTGCAAGGAGTCCTGCAAGTGAGTGCTGGTGCTGGGGGACGGTGTGGCACAGAGACGGGGGAGGGGGGCGGGGGGGAGACTTCAGGGTGGGGGCCCGTGCTGGCAGGGACAGCAACAGGGCTGCCTTCTCTCTTCCAGTGACACCCAGTACAAGATGACCATCTCCATGGCCGACTGGCCTTCGGAGGCTTCCGAGGTGAGATGGTGGAGTGGCCAAGCTCCTGGCCGTCCACCTTTGGGCTAGGGACAGGTCTGGACATAGGCCTGTGGGCTGTCGGTCCCTCCACTAGTGTCTCCCAAAAGCGCTGTGCTGGGGACACAGCAGTGAACGAGACAGGCACAGTCCTTTGCCCTTATGGAGCTTATATTCTGGTGGGAGAGGAACAACATATAGAAGTTAAGATATTTCACAGAGTGGCGAGGGTAGGAGGTAAACAGGAGGACTGGAGAGTAACCAGGGGAAACTGCGTTAGACAGAGTGGTCAGGGCAGACCTCCCTGCAAAGGTAACGTTGGAGTTAACACTGGAGGACGGGCTGAGCCAGCCTGGGCAGGGCTGGGGAGGAGGATCCTGGCAGAGAAACAGCAAGTGTGAGGCCCGAGGTGGCGCAGGATGGTGGGGGCTCTGGGAGAAGACTGGGGCCCAGAGTGCCTTCCCCCCAGAACCCCAGCCATGGTGTGCATTATTCCTTCCTCCTCCCAGTGCCAACACATGGTCCCAGGGGGCTTTGGGAAGCTACAGGGCTATGGTCTGCCTTCCCCATCCCCCCAAATCACAGGGCCCAAGATTGGGAGGGGATGCTGCCGGTACCATTTTTTTCAGCTTCCCTCTTGGATTCCAGGATTGGATTTTCCATGTCTTGTCTCAGGAGCGGGACCAAAGCACTAATATCACCTTGAGCAGGTGAGCTTACAGTCTTAGGGGCCGGGGAATGCAAGAAATAGGAGGAAGGAACCAGAACCTCAGGGGACACCTCACACTGTCAGATCCAGGAGAAAGCCTGAAGGAGGCGGCACTGGAAAGGAGAGGCCAGCCAGTGGGACTCAGTCTACCCCTTCCCAAAGGCAAGCCTGTTCATCCCCCCATCATTCATCCATCCTTCCACCCACAGCCATCCTTTATCCTGTAATCTTCCTCCCAACCCTCTGTCCACTCACCCGTCCATTCATCCTCCTGATCCTCCAGCCACTCCTCCAGCTCCCCCTGCATCACATACAAACACAAGCTGAGCACAGGAAAGACAGATCATACCCTCAGGGAGCTCCAGTCTAGAGGACAGAACTGCCAGCAGGGCTTCTGGTGATGAGTCTATTTAAGACCCTCCCTTTGGGAGCACCGCAGGGAAGGAGCTGTCTGCCTGGGAGATGAGGGAGGTTAGAACGCCTGGAGGCAGAAGCCTGGAGGCATGAGAGAGCACAGCTTTTCTGAGAACTCTCAGGGGTCAAGGGAAAGCCCATTTGAGCAGCTCTCTGTGCCCGGGCCCCCTGATGGAGGAGCAAGGCTCAGGACGCTATGCAGAGCCTGTGTGGGTGGGAGAGGGGGGGCTCAGAGCCAGTCTGGGGGCCCTCAGGAGCAATGCGGGGCAGAGACAGATGCTCGTTGTGGGCTCAAGGCCCAGAGGGGCCAGGAAGGGCAGCACTTTGGGCTTTGCTCATGGGAACGGACATATGAGCAGCTCAGGCCCGAGGACTGGGCCCCCTGGCTGCCTTTCCTGTGAGTGTGCATGTGCGTGTCCGTGTGTCTTGGGGAGGAGGCACTAGCCCTTCTTGCTGCTCCTCCAGGAAGGGAATTGTCAAGCTCAACATCTATTTCCAAGAATTCAACTATCGCACCTTTGAGGAGTCTGCAGCCAATAATGTGAGTCTGGGGGCTCCTGATGCCCCTGTACCCTGCGGGTGGGGGCGTGTCCCTAAAGGAGTCACAAGTGGTTTCCCCTGGGCTGACATGCTCACTCCTTCCCACTTCCTGGCCGAGGCTCCCCCACCCCTGGAACCTGGGAGGGGGGCTCAAGGCAGGAATTTGGGGCCTGACCTCCAAGCCTGCCAGCCCGCCAGCCCCTCAGCCCCCTGCTCTCCACAGATCGTTTGGCTGCTGTCAAACCTGGGTGGCCAGTTTGGCTTCTGGATGGGGGGCTCTGTGCTGTGCCTCATCGAGTTTGGAGAGATCCTCATCGACTTCGTGTGGATCACCATCATCAAGCTGGTGGCCTTCGCCAAGAGCCTGCGGCAGAGGCGGGCCCAGGCGCGCTACGCCGGCCCGCCGCCCACCGTGGCTGAGCTGGTGGAGGCGCACACCAACTTCGGCTTCCAGCCCGACGTGGCCAGGCCGGGCCCTGACCCCGGGACCTATGCCGATGAGCAGACCCTGCCCATCCCGGGCACCCCACCCCCCAACTATGACTCCCTTCGTCTGCAGCCACTGGACGTCATTGAGTCGGACAGTGAGGGAGATGCCATCTAGACCCAGGGAGCCCAGAAGTCAGATCCCAGAAGCCCAAGGCTTCACTTTGCAGCGCTCTCCCCAGAGGGCGAGGACGATGGGTCTCCGAAGCCAGAGTCTGTCCCTCTACAGAGAGCCCAGCAGGTCCTGGCCTGCCCCAAGCTGAGGGCTGTGCGGGGTCACAGTGCTGGTGTGGACGTGGGAAATGTGTAGTCATTCGGTTCCTCCCTTACCTCCAGCCTGGCCTGATCTTTGGGACGTCCCCAGCCAGGCTCCGGAGACCCTAGAACACCCTCCCTCGCAGGCACTCCGCTTTCCTCCCAGTGCCAGCCACCGTCTGCTCCAGAGACACACGGGCGGGCATGCGGCCTCTTCCATCCTGACCTTGGCTGAGTGGGGGCAGCGGCTGTGCACAGCAGGAGGAGCAGCAGGGGCAGGGATGGGGGTCTGCTGCCAGGTGGCAAATGTTATGTTCTAGAAAATAAAAGTAGAAAACAAAGCTGAGCTTTGTTTTTTTTTGGACGGGCAGTCCGAATGCCCTGATGCATCCATACTGGGTTGGAAGCAAGGATCTGGCCAAGGGAAGGCCCCCCAGCAGGTGACTTCTGTTGTCCCTGAAGTAGTGGACTTCATGACCTTTTCCCGGCCATCCACCATACTTCTTTGGATGGCAGGGACGGGGGGAGAGCTGGCTTAAATGAATCCCCGGCGGCTCACATGAGGTCTCGGTCTCTGCTGTTCCCAGCAGGCTCTCCGTACACTACAGCAAGACGGCCCCTCCGCAACCCCAGACTCCCCAGCGCCCAAACAGGAGAAAGTACCTTTCTTCCGGTTGTCTCAGCAAGTTCCCAGGCAGACGCTCCTGGGTCTCTGATTGGGTCACGTGCTTGTCTCTGAACCAATCAGTGTGACCAGCTGGATAGGCTGCTTGGTGGCCCCCAGCAGAATCACACGGTCCCAGGGTGGTGAGGGGTCAGGGCTCCAAGGACACCAGGTAAAATACAGGCTGCCAAGTTATGTATGAATTTCAGATACACAAAGAATTTTTTTAAGTTTACTTAGTAGGAGAAGAATAGAGAGACAGAATTACAAGCACAGTGCCCCATGAGGGGCCTGAACTCATGAATCGTGAAATCATGATCTGAGCCAAGATCAAGAATCCAACACTCAACCAACTGAGCCACCCAGGCTCAACAACAAATAAGTAAATCCATGTAATATTTGGGACATATTATACTAACCATTTATTACTTTTCTGAAATTCACATTTAACTGAGCATCTTGTATTTTTAATTGCTAAATCTGGGAACCCTGATGGCTCTCCCCAGAGAGATGAGGAGAATGGTGCCGATGGCAGACCACCAGGCAGCCCAGGCACGAGGGAGCTCTGGCTTCAGAGCCTGGGCATCTGAGGGCCCAGTGCCGCCGGTCTGGAGCACCTGGGTCCTTGGCAGGGATGGCACACAAGCTGGCCTCCCATCACGTGCCCACAGTGGCACCTGCGGGGGAAGGAGATGCCATAGACTTGGTGCCACCGTGGCCAAAGGCAGCACTGTCAGGGATTGTGTGCGGAGGGCCTGGGGGGGGTGGGGAAACCAGGTTTCCCAGCTCGAGGCCAGGCGAGTCTGCAGGCTGGAGTCACAGTTCTGGGTGGTGACCACATTTACTCCTAGGACTACTGATTTTATTATTAGGGAGAGTTGTCGGCGTCAAATAATGGCTACATTGTATCACTTACCACAATGCCAGGCGCCAGGCCAAGTATTTTGTAAGTCTTACTCCATTTAATTCTCATAACCACCGAGAAATATTACCATCCCATCTTACAGGTAAGCAAACTGAGACTCAGGGAGGTGAAGTCAGATGCCCGAGATCACTCTTCCAATAAGGAACAAAAGTAAAACTCCAGCCTCCTGCACTTGCTGCCAGCGGTCATAAGAATGCCAGTCCCTTATAGGTGCCCAGGGCTTCCGTCTTTACTGTCTCATCTGATGCTGTGGGGCAGGCACAGCAATGACTGATTGACCTCCTTTTGCCAGCTCTTTGGTCACATTAATTTGAGCCGACTTAAGCTAAGAAAGGAAATCCATTGGTTCTTGTAATAAAAGTCCAGGGATCTCAGGCATGGCTGTATCCGGAGGTTCACCTCGATCTGGTGATTCGTTTCTCCAGCTCCTTGGCTTTATTTTCCTCTGTGTTGACGTCCCTCTCAAATAGGCTCTCTCCATGTGCTGCTCTTCTCCCGACAGGTTCCAGGCTCTGTGCCATCCACTGAGCAACTTCAGTGGGAAGAAAGCTCCCCTTTCTGGCACAGGGTCCCGGCAAAAGCCCCGAGAATGAAGGCCATTGCATTGGCCTGGGCCACATACTCCTCCTGAACGGAGAGGTTCAGTTCGGCATGTTTTGCAGCCGGAGTGGGAAGGGTGCTCCCTGCCCTCAGAGCTGTGTGTGGACGTGTCAGCGCAGGGCCCGGCTGACAGTGGGCAGTGAGTGGTTGCCAGCCCCGGGGCCAGGGTGAAGGTGGGTGATGCCCCATCTCTGAAGCAGGCTCAGAGGTTCCCCTCAGCCCCCCAGATACGGAGGAGAGGAGCTCTGTCCCGTTCCCACCCTGGGGCCATCGGAGCCTTTCAGGGCTGAAAAACGAGGCTGGCGGGATCCAAAGTGCCTAGAAACAGCATTCTGTAATCCCATCTTCACCCCAACAGGGAGGGCAGGTTCCAGACACCGAGACCACGAAACTAACGTGCACCGTGCACCTGCTCCGTGCTTCACCTCTGCTGGATCTCAGTGGCTCTTCAGAGAACGCTGGCGCAGGGCCACCGTGGCTCCCGTTTTTCACAGTAGGAAATGAGGCTCAGAGACTTGACGTGACTTCCCCAAGGTCACGCGGTTGGGAGGTGGCAACGCCAGGACTCAAGCGACTCTCACGACACTGGCACAGAGGTCACCCCACAGAGGTTTCCACTTTCCACCTCCCAGGCCTCTAGCTCTCGCTTCTTCATGGCAGGAGCCAGGCTCAATCGCTGCCAGGGACAGTCTGTGATCCACCACACGAGAAACCAAAATATTTTTCTTGGTGCGGGCTCACGGTTCTCTCAGGGCCGGCAAAACTGGTTCCGAGGGCGTGAGGACAGAGCGTGTGGGAACCCCTGGAGGTTGGGCCAGCATCGCCGCTGGCTCACGAGGGGCCACGGGCAGGGTGGGCCCAGCGGGGGTCAGGACCGCGGTCAGCCCCTTCCACCCCTCCCGCCTCGGCTCCTTCGGCTGTAAGACGGGGAGGACGCTCGCTGCCTCCGAGGCCGTGGAGAGGCCTAAGGGAGCGGCCGAGACACCCGGCAGGAGCCAGCCCCGACTCCACATCCCCAGCCTCACCTGCAGCCGCGGGGGCTGCTGGAGGGGCCTTTGCCTCCACGGAGGGAGGGACCACGCCCCCTCTGCCTGTGTCCTCCCTGCAGCTGCAGGAGTCGGCCCACCTGAGGAAAAGGTCAAGGTCACCGGGAGGCTAGTCCTGGTCCTGACTCCATCCAGCCAGAGTCAATGCCCACGGCCACCACCGTATAACTCCTCGTTATTGAGAAAAATCAACTCCTCTTGGCTAAAGTCTCTCAAATTACATTATTCTGTTACTTGTGGCCAATTACAGTCTTAACAGATACAGAAGCTATTGGTAAAAACCCTGATAGAATCCACACGATCCTGTGAGTTTTAAAACAAGACAAAGCAGAAACCCAAGTCCTCACCACGGCCTGCAGGTCGGACTGTGGTCAGGCCCCACCACCCTCTGACCAAACTTCCTATTTCCAGGCCGCTGACCTTGGACATGCCCCGGGGTCTGACCCCCCAGGGTCCCTCACTGCCACACACCTGTCTGATCCGTCGGCGAGGGGGCCGCCCTCACCCAGATGCACTCTATTTCTTAGGTGCCACGGGCTGACGTCACCTTTGTGCTTCTCCCCCTCCTTCCCGGCCGGGTCCCAATGCCTGGAGCATGGCACATGGGGGCACCCCAATATCCACAGAGGAAAGGGAAATAAATGGCTTTCTTTTCACAGTATTTATCGATTCCACATTCAAGATCGGATCTTTTAGAAAATCATCTGAAAACCCTGATCTAAAAAATAATATACCTCTAATTACAACTTTTTTTGATTATACAAATGAATCGCGTCTTTTTAAGACAAATCCTGTCTAACGCCAGGCAGAGTTTTTGAGCAACTCGTTCTGGAGAGTTGCTGTGACCCCGGGACCCCAGTCCTGTGCCTCTTCTCAGCCGGGTGCCCGGAAGGGGGCGGTCAGTACTCCACGCCCCGCATGGCAGCCACCGTGGCGGCGAGGCGGCGGGGCGGGCCCTTGCTGACCTGCCTGTAGTCCTCGGGCGCGCTCTTCAGCAGAGCCCCGAGGCTCTGCAGGGGGCGGGACGGCTGCAGGCCCAGGGCGTCCATCACGTTGATCAGGTAGTCTGTGGGGGCGAGGGACGGACAGACAGCTGAGTGGACAGCGCCGCGCGGGATGGGGAGGAAGAGACGCCCACCCCAAGACCCCCGAGGTGCTGGGTGTCCGCTCTGCCCCCACCGGCCAGGCCTTACTCAGGGTTTTCCCAGGAGGAGTAAACCTACTGTGAGCCGGGCCCGAGTCCGGGAATTCTCAGTGAAGAAAGGACTAGTCCCCCCACGGCGTCCCCACCACCCGACCGCACGCTCAGCTCCCCAGCTGGCCAGCCGCCCTCACCCACAGCTCTCTACTGGGGCTCCTGTGACTTACTGGCCACACTCCCCGGGAGACCCCGCTGACCACACGGGGACCTGAGGAGTCAGGGGACACACTAAGTCGCGGTCGGTGTCTGAGGCGGCCTGGAGCACTGCGGTTCCCACACTAACCCCGGGGGCACCAGTTAAAGACACATTCCTGAGCCTGCCCAGAGCACAGCAGGGAGGGTCTCCAGGAGAGGGTTCGAGGACTCTGTCCACCTACGACGCAGCCCCAGGCCTCTGACCAACACCGGCAGAGCGGGCAGGGAGAAAACTGTTCCCACGTTCCGGGGGAGCTCCGTGGAGTCCCTTCTCGCTGAGCCTCTGCTTCCTCCCGCCCATGCTGTGTGGTCCAGAGGATGAGATGGGACACAGGCCATGGAAGCATGTGTCGCGGGGGTAACAGTGCTGCCCCGACCTCCTCCTTCCTGGGCAGGCACAGCCCGGACCCGACGACAGCTGTCCACCTCGGGGTCCGGGGGAGCCGCCCGCCCCGCCCGCCGGCTCACGTCCGGCCCAGGACCGGCTGCTTCCCGGGAAGGGCGCCGGCCATCAGCCAGGTACCTGTCGCCGCACAAGTTTATCCATAGCTGAGCTCCACTCCGCTGGAGCTGCACAGTGGCAGCCCACGGCCTCCTGTGACATTTTTGTGTGGCCGGCAGAGTGCTTTTCGTTCTTGTTTTGATGCTGGATGTCTCTTTAAGGCGGCCACAGACCCCCCCCCTTCTCTATGGCATTACTGCCTGGCAGCTTCACACGCCGGCCCTACCCTCCTGGCCCCCAGGGACGGTCTGAAGCGCCACACCCTGTGCCTGGCACATCACAGAGGCCCCGTCACTGCTGCGTAGGGAATGGGGTTTGGGGGAGATGAACAGAGAGGGAGAAATAACATGGGCAATGCCCACATCTCTCTAGTTCCGGCTGGTTCCGGCCCTCAGTGCTGGGGACGGGGACCGCCCACGAGCCCGTCTCCTCGTCCCTCTTCCCCGAACACTGTGCCTGGTGACGTGCAGAAGGGCTGGCGGCTCCTCCGTAACCGCTAAGAGCTGGCGGCGAGGGGACACCGGGATCCGGGCCCGGCTCTCCCACTCGTGGCCCGGGGACCGGCAGGACAGCGCCTCCCCTCTCTTCTGCAGCCTGGCCCCGTGGCCCCCGGGTCAGAGCTCTGTCTGGGTCCCCAGGGAGCGGATCTTTGAGGCTCTTAGCACCCTGCCCCCGACCACCCCGAGAGCTGCCTCAGGTGAGGAGCAGATGGGTCAACTTCCGATACCAAGACCCTGGGGAGACTCCCCTGCCGCCTGCCGGCAGCACCCCAACCTCAGAGCACCACGCCCTGCAGGGACGGGCGCCGCGGGAGCAGGCGGACACGTGCCCCTCCAACCTGGGGGCAGGCTGGTGACCTCGTTCCTCAGCGCGAGGACACACACCGGATGCAGAATGAGGACTGGGCGCCTGCGTGCCGGGTGACATGGTGACAACCTTGATTTGGGTGATTACGTAAACGCGGCAGAAGACACGGCAGCACAACACGTTCACTTGGACGCGCCTCCCCGAAGCTCCCCTTAACGCGCTCAGCCTCGGCGGCCCGCCAGGGACGCTTCCCCAGCTACTGCTGTCCAGCCTTCCACCCAGACTCATGAGGCCAGAGTCCCTGGGGGCCAGGCCTAGGGAACTTGCTTTCGTCACATGCTCTCGGCCAAGCCCAGAGGTGGAGTCACTGCGAGAGCTGGGGCCGACAGACGCCTCTGGCCCAGCTGTCCCTCCCGTCACGCATCCCGGGGGGGACACTCACCGATGTCGGTGGCCAGCTGCTTGGTGGAGTGCGGGGTCAGCTCCGGGATCTGCAGGATCACGTCACAGTAGGTCTGCATGGTGGCTCTGGCGATGGAGCCCAGCCAGCTGTCCGCTATGTTGTCCACCTCAGGCACCTCGTCCCCTGGGAAGGGAGAGAAGGTCCTGCTCAGGAGAATCCCATCGCCAACGGCCTTTACCTTCCGGGTGACCGGGCCCACGGCACGTGCTGCACACACGCCAGGGAGCTCTGGTCTCGGTGGGAAATGCAGGGACCCGAAAACCATCACGACTTTAGGTCAACTGGTATGGACTTGAGTGAGAAGAGGATTCAGAAGAGGAAACAATCCGGGGAGGGAGAGTGATCCCTGTGCTCCCGGAGGCAGGGGACTGAGCGCAGCCACGCGGGCCGGGAGGGAGGGCAGCCCCACACCAGCCGAGAAGGCGGAGAGCGGTCACTGCCGGCAGGGAGGCGGCGGCATGTCAGGACGGAGACCCGAGCCCAGGCCACTTACCGCTGATGAGCAGGCTGCTGCCCAACCTCTCAGAGACGCTCGTTATTGGCTGTAAAACGGAGGGGACAATAGTCTCGCCGTCCCGGGGCTGGCACAGGAATCACCGGAGGCCTCGGCACGGGCCAAGGTGTGTGTGCCACACGCTTGGTGTTCTACACACAGTGACTTAGTGTCACATCACGTACAGGGAGGGAGAAGGGGTACAGATGTGGGGGGAGCCACAGGGGTGATGTTGGGGGACCAGAACTAGGTCACGGAGGGTCCCCTGAGAACCATGTGGACCCCGTGTTGGAGGAAACAGGCAATGGCCGCAGGGTCCCAGCAAGGCTGTGATGTGACAAGAAATGGGAAGAAGGGGGGGAATGAGAGCAACATTAAAACGAACAAAAAAGTATGGAGACAAGCAGTGAAAAGTAATTTAGGAGAAGGAAGCAAAATGTTTCTAGCACCACAACCACCACTAATAATAAAAACACAGAACATAAGGCTGCACATCAAATATCGGCACAGCGAGCCGAGTCCAGAAACACCACCGTGTCTGACGATGGGAAGTCATATTTATTCTCTCACCCCCGGGACCTTGTCTGGTACCCAGCATCTGTACAATAAGCACAAACGAGAATATTAAAAACCAGGACGGGACGAACATAAATGGGCGCAAGGATAAGAACGTGTCATCCAGGGCTTCAGCCCCGGAACCGGGCCGCTGGCCTGGGGGTGGCGTGGCCACGGACGCAGCAAGGCAGGGAGGCTGCTCCGGGGGACCAACCTCCTTCCTGGCGACTTAGAGCCAGAGAAGGACGAACCGAACAGGCCAGAGCGCAGATCACCTACATTCAAGGGCTGTGGGGCAGAGGCTGAGGGCAGAGCAGTGCACGGAAGGAGACCGGAGACCGAGACAGGGGCTGAGGTTGGCGCCTGGGGGGGGCACTGCAGGGTTTGGGGAAAGGCACCCATGTGGACGGGGTAGCAGGCAGTCATTTATGTGTTAACCGCCCAAGGCCATTGACCAAGGACCTGCCGGGTCCGCCGCTGCCCTGGGCACCGGTGTCAATGCCCTTGTGGGTGGCCCTGCCCTGGACACGCTCTCCAGCCGGGGAGCAAACCAGGCCCTCACCACAGCGAAGTCAGAGGGGCAGCAAGGGCGTCACCAGGGACGGACAGGCACCGGGAATCGGGAACGGACGCCCGCGCTCCGCGTGGACGGCGGACTATTTGCCGAAAGCACATGCAGGAACAGAGCGTTCCGGGCAGAGAGCACGAACGCCGCTCTGAACAAGGGACCCAGCACGAGCGCAGTGGTGTGAAGCCTGTGTCCGTGCGGATGTGCGGAGAGAGGCGCACCGCCCACAGCCCCTCTCAGGACCCTAGATTTTTATCCAGAAAAGTTAATGTTAATTTTTGAGAGAGAGAGAGAGACAGGGAGAGCGAGCGCATGAGCAGGAGAGGGGCAGAGAGAGAGAAAAAGAGACGCAGAACCCGAGGCAGGCTCCAGACTCAGCTGTCACCGGAGAGCTGGCCACAGGGCTCAAACTTGTGAACCGAGAGATCATGACCTGAGCCGAAGTCGGACGCTCAACCCACCAAGCCACTCAGGTGCCCCAGAAAAGTTATTAAGTTTAAAATAAAGTAAGAAAAAAAATCTTTCTAAGTAGCTGTGAGCATGTGGGGGCACAGGTGAGACAGAAAGGGCAGGAGGTGGCACTGTGTGCCCTGGCAGGGGTGGGAGTGGGCAGGGTCTCTGACATCAGGCCAGGGGCTAGATCTCGTCTCGTAGGCTCCAGGGGCTCTGGGAGTTTTGAGGCAGGCCAGGAATAACTAGTCAGAGGGGAGGGACAAGAACCAGGAGACGGGAGCAAAATCCACGAAATGCAGGAGAGAAAAGAAATCTCGAGGAGGAGGAGTATTAAAGGCCAGGCAGATGGGTGTCGGGCTCGGCAGCATGTCGGCTCAGGTCTGACTGAGGGAATGGCCCGGCCAGGACCTCCCTGAGCCACAGGCCCACCGGGCTGCGCCCTCCGCATAGAACCCAGGCCGCGGGGCAGGGGAGCCTCCACGGGGCCCAGCACCACACCCTGGTGGCACATCTGTCCCCCACCGCCCGGCAGGTGCCGGCTGCCTCCGAAGGACCCTGTCCCACTGAGGCCCCAGCCTGGCACCCCCCTGAAGGAGGGGACATGGTGAGCACAGGGATCACAGTTGTCTGCAGATGCCTCTGCGGTACCACACGGGGTGTGGATGAGCCCTGGACACATCACTTCAAAGTTCCCAACGTTCAATTTCCTTGTGCAAAAGACCTGGAAAGATTTTTTTTTTTTTAAACTCCCTTCTGAGGTGTTGGGGTGGCTTGGTCATAAGCGTCCAACTTTGGCTCAGGTCATGGTCTCATCACTTGTGAGTTCAAGCCCCACGTCGGGCCTGTGCTGACAGTGCAGAGCCCACTTGGGGTCCTCTGACCCCTCCCGCCCCCCTACCTGTCCCTCGCTCCCTCTCTCTCAAAAAGAAATAAACATTTAAAAAAAAAACCTCCCTAAAAAATAAATAAAAAATAAAATAAAATATATAAATTAAAAAAAACCTCCCTTTTAACCACACTGCTTAGGAAAAGCCATTTATCTAAGCCAAAAAGTTCCTACTGGGGGCGCCTGGGTGGCTCAGTCGGTTAAGCATCCGACTTCAGCTCAGGTCATGATCTCACAGTTCGTGAGTTCAAGCCCCACGTTGGGCTCTGTGCTGACAGCTTGGAACCTGGAGCTGCTTCAGATTCTGTGTCCCTCTTCCTCTGCCCCTCCCCCGCTTGCACCCATGCTCTCTCTCGCTCTCTCCGCGGTCTGCCCGCCCAAGGCTCCGACCCTGAAGTACTCCCCACCGGTAGGACATACGTGAGGGCATGCCTGTGCGTGGAATAACGGGATGCCCAGCATACGATTCAAACGTTCTTGTAAAACCCTGAGAGGAGCACCCGGAACAAGCAGCCGTCCCGGCAGCCAGGCAGCGAGCCCCTGGGCTCCACTGTACTGGTCTCCCTACGGGGGGGGGGGGCTACGGAAAAAGTCGTAAAAATGTTTTTTCAACTTAAAAAGTGTATTAATTGATGAAAATAAAAAGCATAGCCCGTTCAGGAACTATTATCAACATTTCAGTGGACGTATACTTTTTAGACACAATAAATTGCCTTATAAAAAGTTTTCAGACATGTAGAACTAGAGTAGAAAGTAAGCATCCTCCCCCCCACCCCCCACCCCCTGCCCGGAGACGGCCACTGTGACCAGTGTCGGACGCGCTCTCCCAAACCTGTTTCCGACGCTTTTATGGACACACATACACGTACAAAAACACAGGGTTGGGCTTTTCCCGAAACAGAAGTTACACAATGTAATTCTGTGTCTTGCCTTTTTTTGTCTTAACAATAAAAGATCTTTTTTGTCTTAGTAAAATGACAATAGTTTTGAGGATCTTATCTGGAAGTACAAATGGGTCTACCTCTTTT
>NC_043707.1:16986867-17054494 GCF_006229205.1 Suricata suricatta
GCCCCTACATCTCTAAGGCTTTTTTTTTTAAATTTTTTTTAATGTTTTATTTATTTTTGATACAGAGAGAGACAGAGCATGAGAGGGGCAGTCGCAGAGAGAGAAGGAGACACAGAACCGGAAGCAGGCTCCAGGCTCCGAGCTAGCTGTTAGCACAGAGCCTGACGCGGGGTTCGAACCCACGAATGTGAGATCTGACCTGAGCTGAAGCCGGAGGCTTAACCGACTGAGCCACCCAGGCGCCCCTCTAAGGCTTTTGAACTTCCATCAAACCGCCCTCCAAAAATCCAAACTATATAATTTAAACTGCTCTCCTCTGAACCTGCCAATAATAGATGTACATATACATATATATATATACATATTTTCTATATAGTCAACGTGATAGGTTATAAACTGGCATATACCACTTTCTTTGGCAGCCATTTGAGGATTATTAAAGTTACATATCTCTTCCTATGTTTTTAGGTTATTTGGATGCCTTCACGTTGACTTATTTTTCCGTAGGGTGTCATCTTTTTCTTACTGACTTGTGGGCACTTTCATAAAATGAGGATATATAAAAAATATAATATAACCCATCACCTCTCATCCTGTTGCTAATTTTTCCAGGGTGTCATTCATCTTTCAATTTCCCTGAGTTTCTGCCTTTCATTTCAAAGAACCCTCCCTTCGGCGCTCCTGAGGCTCACAGCACTTACACTGTGGCTCAGCAGGGCTCACGTGTGAAATGGGAGACCGATACACAATTGTTCTTTTTTCCAAAAACTGTATGAGTTCCGTTAGTGTGTGTGACCCTGTGAAACTCACAGAGATCTTAGTTGTATCCTTTTCACCGTATTCTCTGTGGGATAAAAAGCCCGAGGCACTGATCCAACCAAGTGTGACTCCTCTGATCCTAATTTTCCTTTTTGATGTGTCGATGCCTAAGAGAGGCAAGAATTCATGTTCTCAATACTCAGGTGGTTTCGCCTCTCAAAATTATAAAACTTTAGGATTATTACACCAAACAGTTTAATGGGATGTATTAACCAAGTTGGCATAAAATATATCAATAAATCAGTTTCCTTTTTGCAATTTCCATATTTAGTTTCATTGAATTTTCTATACTTCTATTTTAATTAATTTCCATTTTTATAGTTGATATAACTTGCTAACAAAACTTTTGTCATATGGACAATGTAATCAATAAAATGTAGTGTAAAACGTAAAATTAATTTTTATTTTATATTTAAAAAGAAAAGCAATAATTCAGCTTTAATTACAACTTTGATTTCACATGATCATCAAGTGTAATAAAGTATGTCTAGATTATTTAGCAAAAAAAAATTCTCATTATATGTCTGACAGTTTCTTCTTCACATACTTCAGTGCTGCGTTGTTTGACATATAAGTGTACCTGACTATTAGAGGCTCGCTGTGGATCGGCGTGTTTTCAGCATGAGTCACTTTGGCCCCATTTATTATCTTTTGATCTGATTCAATTTCACCCAGTAGTAATGCAGCTGTCTTGTTTTCTTTTTATTTGCATTTACATGGATCCCTTTAGCATCCATTTATTTATTTTTTTAAAAGACTTTATTTTTACGTAATCTCTACACTCAATGTGGGGCTTGAACTCACAACCCCATGACCAAGACTTGCATGCTCTTCTGACTGAGCCAGTCAGGTGCTCCTAGCATCCCTTTTTTAAACCTTCTGATGGGATTTTACTCTGTGATACCTTCTTAAGCTGCTGAATCTTTTATTTTTTACTTATTTTTGAATTTTTAATGTTTACTTTTAAGAGAAGAGAGAGAGCGGGAGACAGAGCATGAGCAGCGGAAGAGCGGAGAGAGAGGGAGACACAGAATCTGAAGCAGGCTCCAGGCTCCAAGCTGTCAGCACAGAGCCTGACGTGGGGCTTGAACCCACAAACTGTGAGATCATGACCTGAGTCAAAGTCAGAAGCTTAACCAACTGAGCCAGGCAGGTGCCCCTGCTGAATCTTTTATATACGATGTGATTTTTCTGTTTGTCCAACCTTATGAAGGAGGCCTATAATATCCAACATTAGGAATAAGGGGATTATTGATCAGAAAGTATATGGTCCCTGTTCAAACTTGACAAACCCAGATCACGAGAAAAAGGACAAGTTTTAATTTACTGTAAGTTTCTAGTCAGTTTAGAGATCCAGGAGCCCTGGGGGGCTGGGAACAAGCTACGGCCAGAGGCATGTGGACAGGAAACATCACCTCCAGGGTGAAGAGTTTTGATGTTTGTCCTCACGAGCAAAAGTGCTCTGGGTGCCACTGTCCCTGGCACATGGCCCACAGAGGGGGGGTCACACTCACCGGGTGGGACCCTTGCAGAGCTCGTTTCCACCTCCAGGGAGTAGGTGTGACCCCACCCCGGCCCCAGGGCCCTCGTGCCATGGTGTCCCCAGCACACGCCGCAGGAACACTCCACACACGGTGAGATAGTCAGGACCCCCCGTCCCTGATCCACTGTGTCCTGCAGAAGTTCCTCAGGGGGGTGCAGCTGGTGGACCCCATCTTTCCAGCCCCTGCTATAGACTCTCAACAATTCTCCCCGAGGCATCTGGAGACAGGCGCGTGGCGGGGTTGGGGGTGGCGGTGGCCACAGCGAGCCCCCCCAGATTTCCGGGGGCCCTCTCACCTTGCTCGGGAGGAAAGGGCAGCTTCCCAGCGTGCAGCGCCAGCTCCAAGGCTGAGTCCTGCTGAGTCACAAAGGGCTCGAGATTCAGGGGGAGGGACATGATATACTGCCCGATCTGAAACAGACAAAAGCACTTTCAGCCCACACTGACACAGACAGGTAATTATTTCTGCAGTACATCGTGTGAAGGCATTTAGGGGGCAGACAAAACCCCCAGGCCCGGGGCAGCCCCGGCCCTGATCTTTCCAGCGTGTGGCAATACTGCTATGACAGCGCCTCAAGAAAATCAATGGGGACTTGCGTGCTTATCACAGATTCATCCTCACACGAATGGCCTCGCTATTTTTGGAATGCATTCAATGCAATCTCTACCTCAAATGAGGTAATGGATACCAACAAGCACTTGTGTAAATATGCATTATCATTATTATTCATAGATACAAAACCAGTAAGATGCTGAGGTCAGCCAGTGCATGGCCAAGCAAGAGTTCAAATCCTGTCTCCTGGACTTGGCTGTGGGTCTCTCTCTTAGAAATGATCTAAGAGAAGAAAGGAATTTTGTTGGGGGAAAAAAGCTACTTATAAATTAACCTGGAAGGAAAACTGTTGTCTGCCTAATACAGACTCTAGAAAATAAAGATCCACAACACCTTCTTGGCTGGTGGGGAATTACAAAAGACAGGATCATAAGACATTTGGAGCCCAAAAATAATATAGTGTTTGTCCTGTTTGTCAGACACACAAGACTGTCATCATGGGTAGACTTCAGCCACCAATTTCTATTAAAACTCATACCTGTTTTGTGTTTTAAGGTTGAGTAACTGTTTTTGTTTCAAAATGAGGTTATTTTCAGGTTACAACAATGTACTGTTTTTTTCTTAAATGGCTTTGAGCCTGTTATTGCTTTTTGGGGGGGGTTCTATACTTATCCCATACATTTAAACTTACAGTTGATACTGATTCTGCAAACTGAAAAGTCCAGAGATTATCCAAGCTACGATTTTCCCCCACCCACACCGACACGGGGGCAGACCCCCAAACCTCCCAACCCAGAGGGAGATAGCACACATTTCCAAACGCTGAATGTGGGTTGGCTGTAGGAAGTATAAACATCCTATGGTCCATCATGCTGACAAAACAGAGTAGTTTGCTCTCTCTTTCCGGAGGTACACAGATGGTGAAATAAACCAAGTCAGCCCTGTTTCCATTCATCTACTTCGTACAGTCTCTCCCTCAAACTCGACAGTGGGCCACTTTCCTCACTAATAACAACCATCACTATGCCTGTCAGCTTGCAAATGGCAACAAATTCACCACTGTTCCCCAAGGCTGGGGGAAGAGAAGGGTGCTGTGGGATTTCTCCATTCTGATTCCACGTGGCAGGTGCTTCCTGAACCCTGACTATGTGCAAAGGACCGGGGGAATGCTCCTGTGTTCGGTATACTTCTCACCTGTAGTCATGACCTTCTGGCTAAATCCACACACCCATTTTACTTGAAATGAAGCGTCAGGTCACTATACTTTGCATCTACGTTGTTTTTCGTTTTTCAAAGCATTTTCTCCTTTTTCACTCTGTATAATGCTGGTGTGGCTGCGTGTGGGAGAGGGCATTCGCCAATGAGGCAAAGTGTCCCTTAGGTGCTAAATTTCGATAATCCAACATCTTAAACTTCAACGAGTTGGCTGAGATGGTGGGGACTGCTCTGGTCCCTGGACAGACCCCATGGCTCCAGGTCCCTCTCGGGAGTTCTGTCGACATTCGTCTTTTGGAAATCAGTGCAGAAAGGGATGCTTACCATCGCGCTCGAAGATATTTTCCTACCGTTTTCACATATGCAGTAAATAAATACCCCTTGAAACCCTGTTTGGGTAAGCTCAGTGACTCAGGAAAAATAAAGCACTAGCTTTGTGGTCAGACGGACTTGGGCCTGAGTTCTGGCTCTTCCACCGTGTGACCTTCCTGGTGTCATCATCTCTGACATGATGACCTCAGACTTACTCCAAAGGGCCGTGCCAAGGGTGAAATTAATACTGCGTGATACATGCAGGAAGCACCTGGCGCCCTAACAGAGCCGCCACCGGGTAAATGGCTTCCCTGCCCCTCTCTCAGTCCCCACAGCCTCGCTGCTCGCCTGTGAGACACTACTGCCAACCGATTCACGTTGCTGTCGTCAAGATAAGCTCTGCCTAGACCGCGTGCTAACTCACAGCATCCGTAGGAGCCCAGCGCTGAGCTTGCACACAGTGTGGGTTTGATGAGTTCGTTTCCCGAGTTCCGGTCACCAGCCCCCAGGTATGCTCCGAAACTCAGGGGGTCACGGCAGGGGGAAAAGGGCTACTCCTCTGCATCTCAGTTTCCCCGGGTTCCTTAATATCATTCAATAACCTCTCAAGTCCCTTCCAGCAACATCATTTCCTGAGTCAATTTAGATTGTAATGCATACTGGCTCCATTCTAAAAATAAGGTTATTGCCATTGGCTGTGAAAGGCAGCCCACATCTGAATAGTTTCATCAGTACAGGTTATCAGGTGATGGCCTGGAAAACAGCAGGAAAGTGACTGCCATTTTGAACTGGACACTGCTCCCAACCAACAGAGAGAACGATGCTATCCTCCTCGGTACAGACGTTTCTAACCATATGACAGTCACTTTTAAAATTCCTCTGTGTCTCTTACAGCAGAGTCATAACTGACAGAGCAGCGGGCTCGAAAGGGACAGCATCGGGCAGAGATCGCTGACCTCAGAATCACCCTTGAGGAGCCCAGACGTCCCCCGCAGTGTGAGGTGCCTATGGCTGGAGTCTACTACCCCTACCCAGTATCTGTCATGCACACTGACCTCTAAGAGCTAGACTCGAGCTAGACAGCCTCAAGGAAGGAAAAGAAGGGCCACGTGCAGATGTCTGGGTGACTGTCATTCCCAGGGGTGAATGGAGGAGGAGGAGGAAAGACCCTGAATTGCCCTGTTCCCCGGGAGGGTCTATTTTGTTCTATTTTAGTATTAAGTCTCCATAATAATCTTCAGAGATTTATTTCCTGCTGTGAAATTCCACATGAAAGCACTCCACGCAGGGCCCAGTGCAGAGCAGGTACTCACTAAAACATTTGCTGAATTTGAATTCAGAACTACATACACACTGTCCTCTGAAAAGTCAGAGAAGACTCTGGTCACCTGCTTCCTGTCCTCCCGAGCCAGAATTTCCTATGTGCACTCACGCGGTGAGGCGCTCAGGTGCTGGTCAGGCCTCACGTCGGGAGAGAGGGAGGAGGCGCATGAACGTGTTAGGCTTTGAAATCACCTTGTTTTGTGTCAGTCGACTTAATAAGGAAATCAGCTGCCTTTCCTTAACGTCATGGGTATGGATAGAAACTAACCAAAAGTATAGGTTCAGACAGCACTGATATGGCAGTGACAGCTCTCCCAGAGGGCCAGGACCAAAGGCCAAGGCGCGGTCTGCAAGGCGGCAGCCGCCCCCGGAGAAGAGCGCTCAGAGCCCTTACGTTGCTGATGTACTCCAGCGGGGTAAGGCTGAAGGTGGGCAGCTCGTCGGTCAGGGTCTCGCCGATGCCCGCCGTGCTCCAGCTCTAGGGGACGAAGGACAGAAAGCGGTCAAGGTCACAGAAGCCAGGTGGCACGGGAAAGCACCACAGGCTGGAAAATACTTCCAGAATGCAGCATTCCTATCAGTGTCTTCACTCAGAGATGGCCTTGGGCGTCATCACTATTCTACAGACCAGGGAGTTCGCTTTAAATCATCACCTTGAGGGGCGCCTGCGGGGCTCAGTCAGTTACGGGTCTGACTCTGCTCGAGTCATGATCTCATGGTTTGTGGGTTTGAGCCCCGCACCAGGCTCTGGCTGACAGCTTAGAGCCTGGGGCCTGCTTTGGATTCTGTGTCTCCCTTTCTCTCTGCCTCTCTCTCTCAAAAATAAACATAAATAAAAATAAATAAAAATAAATAAAAAGAATGTTAAAAAAAAAAAGTGTAAATCACCACCTTGAAACCTACCATAGAGAAAATAATCCCCTCTCCCTCTCTCTCTCTGCGTTCCTACAGGCCCATAAGCCAGGAGCTCCTAGCTTCTCAACAGAACTATCCAGTGGGAACGGACCCGCCGTTGCTCCCACTGCCTGTGAAGAGCTCGACAGCCTGAGGTCGGAGCGCCTCCGCTGGGTGGGAGCCGCTGGGTGCAGGCAGCCTCACTAGCCCGGGGGTCTTCAGCCCCAGACCCTCCACAGAGACCACATGTAAATCCCTATCTTGGCTGCAGAACACTCAAACCACATTTACTGACACTACTGCTTTTATTTCTAGCTGCCTCCTAGGTCTATTTCTCAACTGACTCAGAGCTCAGAGGGAAAGGGATGGAAGGAACCTCCAAACCCCAGCAGCTACCCTTCTGTCCTCTTTGTGACTCCTCGGGCATCAGGGGAGATGCTCTTCCTCTCGATATATCAAGTGGGAATGTCTCTGGTGTCACCGAGTGAGCCTCCCCAGTGTTCTCTCTAGAGTCAGGCACATAACCAGCATGGACGCGGTTGCACGGTTCATACAGCACTTGGCACGCCTTTGTACAGAAATCTGGTTTCTTCATTCCAGCCTGAGTCACCCCAGAGCCATCCTGGAAAGCAAGGCCCTCTCTGGCTGCGCTCCTGGAGTGGCTCCCGGGTCACGGCAGAGCTGCTCTCCGCAGCCACCTGATGCCCGATCTGGTTGCCTGATCCTTTAAGCAGCGTTCTGGGAACGTAATGACCACGTCCACCCCTGGGCTCCCGGCTCAGGCTGAGCCTCGGCCACCCTTCCCGAGACCCCTAGCACCGGCTCGGTTCTGATTTTCTTTGCCTGAGACCAGTTCTTTTTCCTCCCCACCTCCACCCCTAGTTTTCTAAGTTCCTTGTTCTTACTTGAGGATCATCTTCTGTTTCAAACTGGCCTACTTTCCTTCAGTTAACCCCCACCCCATGGAGAAGACACACGCTGATCACCCACATGTACCGAGGGCCCATGAAGCACAGAGCTTGGCAGAGGAGACAAAGACATGTGAGACTCGGTCCTCGCTCTCCAGAAGCTCCTTGGGAAACCAAGATCCCCTGACGTGCTCCCACGCTATTAACCCCACGGGCCCTGCCTCCCCCTGCCTCCCCCTGCACACGCCCGGGCTTCCCCTTGGGAGTTCTCAGGGGCAGAGGCAAGGTGCACTGCAGGAAGCGCTCCGAGGAGCCAGGGCTCCAGCTGGCCGTAGAAGGAGCGGGTGCACAGATGGAAGACTGGAGGGGAAGGTGTAGCCCTCAACTGTGGGCTAAGAAAGGTCTTTATTTTCAACAAATAAATTGCAAGAGTGTGCGTGAGAGAGAGGAGAGAAGGACAGGGAGGGAGGGAGAGGGGGAGGAGGGGGGAAGAGGGGGAAGGGGGAGGGGGGACCCGGAAAGGTGATCTGTAGTTCATAAAAGACACATCGCACAATCCCAATGTGCAGAATGAACTCGGGTCCTGATTCAAACAGTGGGGTTATGGCCTTTATGACAACTGGAAATTTGAATACTGATTATTGATATTAAGGAATCATTTCTGACTTAGGGGTGATTATGGCACCCCTTTAGAGTTAGAGCTGCCCCACTTTAGAGAAGGGGTATACACCAGAATGGCCAGGAGGTGACCATGCTGGAGTGGGGTGATGGTCTTGTCCCCCCCCCCCAACTCTTGCACAAGTGTCAACACTTGCCTAACAAAACATTTTTTAAAACAGACTCTTACACCGGGTCTGGGGAGCATGAGTGGGTCAGAGTGGTGCT
Organism: Suricata suricatta; assembly: GCF_006229205.1. NCBI lineage: Eukaryota > Metazoa > Chordata > Mammalia > Carnivora > Herpestidae > Suricata > Suricata suricatta. Next base: position 16,995,320 of record NC_043707.1, read on the forward strand.
GTGTAAAGATGAACGCAGCACCTCAGGAGGACTGAGAGTGGGGAGGCAGATAAAAAGCTCAAGGAATAGCTGAGAGGAGGAGAAATCCATCGGGGGCAGTGGCCGCGGAAACAGACGGGAGACATCTTTACAGAGAAGGAACGGTGCAACATGGTGGTGAGGTCACTGGCAAAGAGCGGAGGGAGAGGGCAGAGACATGGAGGCCGGGGAGGCAGGGGGCTGGGAGGGGGGACGGAGCGAGGGCCGAGCTGCAGGGCAAGGGCATCCAGAGGACCCACACTTGCGGGCTGGAGGCCCCGGAAGGCTCCGTGGGGAGGTGTGGGGAGAGCGGGCAGGCAGAGGGGAGACGAGCCGGACCGGACGTGGTTTTCAACAAGGGCAGGTGGACCCAACGAGGGAGGTGCTTGGCAAGTTAGGGCGACAGGGAAACGCTATAGGTTATTTTTTAATTGTTCAAAATTTACTGAAAATCTCCTTCAAACGGGCTTTCTCTATCCATCTGTCACCAGATAATGTGTGCAAATGTCAACACCTATTTAGAAAGGGAATACGGTGTTGGTTTATATTCGTGAAATGTAAAAGGGTAATACAATTTACCGGCAAACACTAAAAACAAACACTGAATGACCAGGGTTTAGTTTTCAAATCCTTAAGGCCGAAGTGTTTGCCTTTGTGTTGTGTGCTTTCCTGCTGGCAGCCCTCAGAGAGCTGTTCCTCCTAACCTCCCGGTGCCTGCCTGGGCCACCCGCCCCCATTCCCAGCGGCCGTGCCCAGAGGCCCGGGTGCCGTGGCAGCGAGGCCGGAGTCAGGAGGGGAGATCTGAGTGACCGGGGGCCCCACTGCAGCGTGGGCTCTGGAATACAGAGGGGAGTGCAGGGGGTGGGAGCAGAGGGAAGAACAAAGCTGCTAGAACAGAAGGTCAAGATTGTAGGATTTGGGGTGGGGGCACGAGTGACCCAGGTGAAGGGGACCAAGGGCACACTCACTGCGATGAGCGTGGAGTCATGTACAGAACTACTGAGTCACCTTACCGTATACCTGACGCTTATGTCACACTGCGTGTTAATCAAACTGGAATAAAAAGGAGGTTAAAAAAAAGATCCTGATTCTTAACATTAACATGAGTTGCTTGTTTTATCCTACATGACACATGAAATAGTTTCAAAATAGCTATACTGATATTGCTATCAACAATACAATTACTGGATGAAGTTTAAAAAAAAAAGATTTTAAGCTCTAAGAATTAAAAAGAGGGGTGGTTGGCTGCCTCAGTCAGTGGAGCATGCAACTCTTGATCTCAGGGTTGTGAGTTCAAGCCCTGTGCTGGGTAGAGAGAGTATTTTAAAAAAAGAAAAAAAGATGGGGGCACCTGGGGGGCTCAGTCGGTTAAGTATCCGACTCTTGGTTTCGGCTCAGGTCATGATCTCACTCACGGTTGGGGAGTTCAAGCCCACGTCTGGCTCTGCACTGACAGTGCCAAGCCTGCTTGGGTTTCTCTCTCTCCCCTTCTCTTTCTGCCCCTCCCCCCACTCAAAATAAATACTTTTTTTATTAAAAAAATTTTTTTGAATGCTTGTTTATTTTTGAGGGAGAGACAGAGCACAAGCAGGGGAGGGGCAGAAGAGGGAGACACAGAATCCGAAGCAGGCTCCAGGCAGCACGGAGCCAGACACGGGCCTCGAACCCATTAACTGCAGGATCGTGACTGAGCTGAAGTCAGACATTTAGCAGACTGGGCCACCCAGGCGCCCTCCGAAAAGTTTTTTAAATTAAAAAAAAAGAGAAGAAAAACTTAAAAAGCAGCCAGATCTGGAGGCCAGGGAGGGGATGGGAAGGGTGAAGAATGCTAGCCCCTCCTCTTCCAAGCCAGCACTTATTAAGCGTGTACTCTGTGGCAGCTGCTGGCTAAATTCTATCATAATAAGATCTGCATGGTCAGAATCAGCTCGGCACCATCTGACGAGGAGAGGAGGCTCTCATGGAAGCCCAAGTCACAGACGCCACTCCCACCATGCTGTGACAGGAGCACCCCCCCTCCAGGCTGCCCTCCCCCGCCCGCAAGAGGAACAAAGACCCTGACCAGGGTGGGTCCCATGGCATTTCGCATGGAAAAGTCAAAAAGAATGACGTAACTTCAGAATTCTGAAATCATGTGGTCCAACCCCTTGTTTCATGGATGGGGGTTCTGAGACCCACAGACTTGACCCAGGTCACACGGTGCAGAGTGAGGGCTCTTGAGCCCTGGCCTCGTGGGCTTTCTGGGGGGTGGCATGCCCTCCCAGCTCTGGCCATTTCCTCAAAAACCTCTTGGTTATTAAAGGTCCACTACTGGATCTTTCTCAAACCGCTATCTTTAAAAACAAAACAAACAAAACTAAACAAAGCTGAATCCACAGACCCTGGAGCCGTCATTGAGAAAGGCTGGCAAACGGACTGTCCTAGAAATCCAGGTGGCAGCGATGACATGGGCCAGAGGGACTCAGAGCCAGGGGAGAATCTGTGACTGATAGGTAATCCCTTGAAGGGAGTCAGGGCAGGTAGAAGGGAGGGGGCAAGGTCAGGGAAGGGAGGCGCTCTGGGAACAGCCGAAAAGAAAAGGCATCAAGGACAGAAAAGAGCAGAGCCCCCAAAACTCCGTCAAAATTGCCAGATCGGATCTTGGGAGGCGCTCTCCTGGGTGAAGTTCCAGAACCAATGCTCCCGGAAAGGCCGCAGCCTCCGTGGGTTAAGAGCTGCCGCGACCTGCCCCAGCCTATCCAAGGGCACAGGGCCCCCACTTCTCCCTGGCAGGGCACAGCTATGCTGCTGCCAGTGGCACAAGTTAATCAAGCAATAATAATCATCCCAAGAAGCAGTCTGGAAAGAAAGCATCACAGTGACGCCAATTAAGATAAGAAATTCTTGCTCAGCAGCGAGTTGGGCAAGAGAACAGGGAGTCTGTACAGCGGGAGGTTCTCTTCCAGCTCCTGGGGGGTGGGGGGAGGCAGTGACCACACTCAAAAATGCTTGGGAAGGAGGCAGCGCCCAGCGGGGCGTCTGCAGTCAGTGGGAAACTCACATCCATCTTGGAAACGAGCAGCAGCTGCTGTTTGATGCGCAGGAAAACAGAGTCGAAAGCGAGCTGGTGGGCCTGCTGGTTCAGTCGAGTCAGGGCCGTGCGAGACGCAGATAGCAGGTTATGGTTACTTGACCCTTTTTCCTAAGACGAGAACACACAAGAGGCTATTAAGGCCTGGCTCTCACCAGGGTTTCAGCTAGTTCAACATTCTGAAAAGCCCCAGAGAGGAGAAGAGTGAGGGGGCAGGTGCACACAGTAGTGTTCCCAAGCCTGGTTGGGCCCCAGCACCTGCTTTGGAACATGCTGGATTACAGGTGCACGGGCTCCACCTCAGGGCTACTGCATCGGAGCCCAGCAGGGGTATGGAGCCCAGGAAGCAATGTTTTAAACTCACTTTTCCAAGTAATTCTGATTCTTCTGAGCTAACACAAGCTGATGGAGTGGCAGTGTAGGAAAAATTAACCTGTGAGTGTCCCTCGGGGACAGAGGAAGAGGGAGAAAACGGTAAGAGGCCAGCTCAGTTACGCCTGGCTGTCCGGCGGAGCACACACGACCTGTGCGAGTCCCAAGGAATTCCAGACCGCCTGAGAAAATGCAGAGATGGAAAATGTAACCCTGGCTCTGCTATTACACATGAACCGATTACAACAAACTAAATCAGATCAGCAATAAAGATAAACAGAACCGCTTTCACCTAATCAGGAAGCATGGATGAATGAGCCTGGACAAGTGTTTTGAGAACTGTTTGTCAAGCTCAGATGCAGCCAGCTGGTGTGCCAAAGTGCAGCTCTGAGACCGTGTGAGGACAACAAGGAAGCCTCAGACGCGGCAGGAGGGTCGTGTGCAGTTGTCCCCAGAGCTCAAGGCCTGGCAGGACGCTCTGAGGTGGTATCTGGTGCCATGGGAACAGTAGCATCTATTCGAACCCAACCAGGGGATGGGGGAGATGGTTCTGGAAGGGATGTCACAGCCATCCTAGGATCCTGGGGCCATTTGAAAGTTGCTGTGTGGCTCATTCCATTTGTTGGGAAGTTCTTCTGTCCCTGGACCCTAAAGGGCCCAAAGCTCAGAATCAAGGGCAGCACTGTGGCAGATGAAGTAAGAACTTAAGCTAAAGGACAGCCCAAAGGGAACACATCCCCAGGGTGGTCATGCTGCCATCAGGAGGAACTTGCCCTGGAGGTGCTCCCAGCTTTCCTCCACCCCTCGCCCCTCCCCTCAGGAAGAGGCTTGACCTCTCCCATGGAAGGGCTGGGGGCCTCCTCTGTGGCTCCTGCACACCAGCAGGCAGTACACACTCTGGTCCCCTCTCTGCCATTAACAGGGGACTGTCCCCGCACTGGAGCCAGGGGCTACCTGCCCCGCCCGTCCCATGCAAGTCTGACTACAGCAAGCCCATCGGGCCACACACCTGAAGCCACGCTCTCCTACTTGCCTTCCGTCAGTAATAAAGCTCCACTTATTCAACACCTATGCAGCCACTGGTTCCAACCCAGTTTTGCTTATTAGCTCCTTAAAACGTGACATAAGTGAGACAGAGAAGTGGCAACGGGGCACACTGCAGACTGCAGCCACCCCACAGAGCCAGAGAGCCTGGATCAGGGAAAGGGTGACGAAAGAAAAGCTTCATTTGTAAGAATGCCATCCGTCTGGTCTCATACCTTGAGGGTATAGAGTATTTCCATTAAACTGGCATATTCAGCAGGGTTATCTTTCTGGAGGTAATTATATTCCTGCCATGGGTTCCTGGCAGAGCTCTTCCTGTCTGTCAAAATGCTGTCCTGTAAACCGGCCAGGTTCCGAGGGCTGTAGGAGTCTGAGAGATACTTGCCAGCGGTGGACAGGATCCTGAAATAAAAGTGGTGACTGTTATGCCCTGAGCTATTTGTGGGGAGCTTTCTCCTTGGGCTATTCAGCTTGCTCCTTACTAAACTCCCAGGACATGCTTTTTGAGGCAGATGGATCTCAGGTCCATTTTATAAGAAAAGGAAGACATCCCTCATTGGTGAGGAATGAGCTGCAATCAGGTGCACAAGAAACACCAGGTGTCTTTATTTCCTATTTAACACTCAGACCCCCAGAATACGCCACCTTACTCATGTGACACCCAGTCTACACGAGGCAGCGCTCAGTTCACTACGGTCTGGAATACCATACATTTTCTGTGCAGCCCTTTCTCCCTCCGCGACCAGCACTGTTGGCAGCAAAGCCGCAGGGAGCCACGAGAGCCTCGGCCATGGCAGCCATGGCAGCACTACACAGGGGGCGGGAGAGCTGGGGGCAGCAGCTCGAAGCCCGTCTCCAGCCACAGGACTCGCTGTCACACGCCAGCCCAGAGTGGCGTTTGTCTTCACCGGTCCTGCACAGTTTACTTCTGTGGCGTAGGTGCCACACAGAGATCTACGGAGAGGAGCAGGCGCTTTCCAATTGCTCTGAGAAGGAACAAGGGCCAGTCCCCAGGGCTTAAAGCTCTATCTTCTGTCTCCACCAGGACAGCCTTCCCTGATGGATGCTGCAAATGCTCCGCTGCTTCCCCCAGGCTCGGCTCTACACATGCCACCGGGGGGAGGGACACTGCATTACGTCCCAGGTGTGGCTAACTCCCTGACCCTCCTTCACCAGAGTTTCTCACAAAAGAGAATTGCAGCACTTAGGCTGCACGCACTTTAAAACAAAAGAAAACACGAGTCTAGAGGCACCTGGTCTCCGTCTCCTGATTTCAGCTCAGGTCATGATCTCACAGTTTGTGGGTTCGAGACCGACATCAGACCCTGCACTGACAGAATGGAGCCTGCCTGGGATTCTTTCTTTCTCTCTCTCTGCCCCTCCCCGGTGCATGCACATACTCTAAGAAATAAACAAACGTTATGTAAAAAATTAAAAACTAAAAAACAAGTCCAGGGAGCCTGTCAAGGAATGTGTATGCTTGCAAACAAATGGTGGGGTCAGGCCCTTCCTCAGGAACCAGTGCCACACAAGAAGCCACCTGCCTCTGCCACTAAAAAGTGACGGTGTTCCCTGGTGCTTACCCTGCAGGTAATTTCGGCTGAGTCTTTTGTCTGCCAAACTGTGGCCTGTTCCTGCCATCCTTACCTCCAAGTCTTCGCTATCTGTGGGGACAAAACGGGGGGTTCCTCCCCCCTGAATTCCTAGCACCAAGCATGCGCCTGGCCTGTGGGTTTGGCAAGCAGGAAGTTGAGAGCTGCCCTCTGGGAATCAGCTCCCTTTGGCGGGGTCACAGCCATACGTGTCCCCACTGTCGGCTGGGGGAAACTGAAGAAAACCAAGTATGTCAGGAACATTTAAGTATTAAAGATCACAGTTTAAAATGTCACTATAGTGCGCTCTACAGTAAGAACCAAATCTAAAAAAAAAAAAAAAAAAAAAAAAAAGTTGGAATAAATACAGCTCCAACCCCAAGGAATGTTTGGTATCTTTTCCTCCCCAGCCTCCTCTTCATCCAGACACCATCAGATGATCTAATTGTCAGACTCTGACTTCCTAGGACGTGTGTTTGCTAGTGCTATGAACTAAACCTTACTGAAATGAACACTTGATTTCTTCACTCATGAAATGTTGTCTCATCCCTGGAATGGGCTATAAGTAGGTCTTGGGGATGTCAGATAATTAAACAGGCCTGCCCTCAAAGAGCTTAGAGTTTAACGGGGGAGTCCAACGTCCACCAATGTGCCAGGGGAATGCAGTCACCATGCGCAAAGGAGGGAGAGATGAACATTATACTTCCATCTGCTTCCTCAACTCATATCCTTTCATGAAAAGCTGTTACCCACTTCTTCACAAGCCATGGAAACCTGTAAATTTACATCGGATCCCCCACTGATTTCCCACTGAACTAAGACCTCACCCTAGTGAAAACACCCCTGTGCCAAAAGTTAAGCAGTGGGTGCCGTGAACACGGTGGGTGCCGTGGCAATCTCCTTGTTATCTCACCCAACTTGGGCAGTGCAAGAGACAGCCTTCCCATGGCATTCGGCCCATAAATCACAAAATGATCCCATTCTGCAAGGAGGTGCTCTTAAGAGCCCAAAAGCCAAAGTCACTCTTGTCGCTGAAGTCATCTGGAGTGTTCTGAGCTACTGCCTCTGCCACCCAGCGGGCAGCGGGGAGGAGTGGTCGCTGGGCCAGTAAAAGCTGGGCTCCCCAGAGGAGACTGACAGGCAGATAAGATAAGCTTTAGAGGCAGCTGCCACACACGTGGCCTCGCTGATGGGAACACAGATGGTGACCGTCGCTCTTTTCCCTTTCCAGGCTCAGTGCTTTCAGAATGACATCGTCTCTCAAAGAGGCTCCCTTAGATCCGCCCAGTCTGTTCTCATCTCATGCCAAAACTCAGGAGAGCCTTTCAGCTTCTCTGGGCTGCAAAATGCAGGTGGAGAGAGAGGCTCGTCCTTTATCTACCACGTCCTCATTCTTTTCCTTCTACAATGTAATATTCACTTTCATTAAGAGATTAAGGAAAACCTATGTGTCCTGATATGGAAAGACATCTGCTATGGAGATGCGGAGAAGCCCAAGTCCAAGGAGACATGCTCATTTGTGAGAAAGACAGTGCAGGGGTGATACACTCCGGACAGCTCAGCTGACGTCCAGGTTCAAATCACAGCCCCATGGTTCCATGACCTCAGACACAACTACCTACACAGATCATTTATGAACTGTGCCAGACTCCATGACTCAATGTCTCTTCGTCTGTAAAAATGGGGATAAGAACAGTACCTAACTCTCTGACCACTGGGAGGATTAATGACTTAATTCATGAAAAGTCCTCAATGTCAGAGCTCAGTAAATATTATGGACAGGGGGAAATGTTAATAAAGTTTCTTCTAGAGAGGATTTTTAGAGTAAGTAGAGTTTCCATTTTTATTTTGCATACTTGTGAACTATTTCAATCATTGCAATGAGCTGGGGCCAGGCTATAATCACTACTGAAATTGATAAAATAATAAGCTACATGCCTTTCTTCTAAATACATAAATGTTACATTTCCAGCTCTTCCTAGGAGTCCTCGGAAACCCAGAGCCACTCGGCCTCCAGCACAGGCTCCCCAACATGTGTGCGTGTGTGCACATCGGCAGGAGTGTGCGCAGAGGGTTAACGGTTACTGTATTTATATTATCTACACACACTACACTACACGCCTGGGGAGCCCAGCTTTTACTCATTCCAGGAACGCACATCACGTCTGTGCTGGGCTGTCTGGGAGTCACACACAGCTGCGCATCCTAGCTGGCCACAAGACACCTGCCCAGGATGAGAAGCACTGTGGGAGACTGGGGGTGGGCTTAGAAATGAAAGATGACAAGAAGTGGCAACAAAAGAAGACAAAACAAAAACCCCACCTGCCTAGGAGCACTGAAGGAACCCCTGTTCCTCAGAAACTCACCCCTACCTCCTTCAGGGCAGGCGTGTTGTTGTGTACACCCCACACCAAAGGCTCCCTCCCCCGCCAGCTTCCATTTCACAGTGGACCACTGCCAGAAACCCCCCCCACTCGGACCGGTTTAGGACATTTAATTGGAATTTCTGGGAATTATCCCAGGAAGGGGTGACGGGGCTGCTGCCAGTCCCTCCCCCAACTGTGTGAAACAGGCTTCCTCCCCCAGCTCCGGGAGAACACAGGAATCAGCTGTCCCAAAGGAATGGGAGATTTAGCTGGAAGAAAGAAGGAAGGCATTTGGGAGGCTGGAGCCCTCTGAAGGGAAAACTCGTCTGTACGGGGCCGCTGCAAGGCAATGGAAAACCCTGGCAGGTATCAAAATAGAGAAAGGGGCGGGGGGCTAAGGGAGACTCCTAGGGCTGATCCCAGAAACCCTCCTTCAACACACACAGCACAGGATTCTGCTGCAGAACCCGGAAGGCGGGCTGGATTAATCCGGAGTCTATGGGCTGCCCCAGCTGACTCCACCACCACCTATAATGCTGTTTCTATGGAGAAATTTATTGCGAGTCCCAATAAGTAACTTTCAAACAAGCAGTGGGAACCCAGCCCAATTATAATTTGGAGACAACATGTACTATTTCCTGATTTGGGCTGAAACTTCCATATCTAACCAAAACTTTGTCGCCATTGCCAAATAGCTCAGAGCCTTGCCCTTTTTAGGTGCTCAGTAAATGTTTAATGATGACAATAATGACACCTTATATCTAGGTACAGACAGTCCTCGAGCTGTGTGGCTTCCAGATTTGACCATATGTTGTCAGTGCCATGCTGTGCGCTCTGTCTGGTTCTTCTCAAGCCCAGAACCCGGGACTCGCCCACACCCCTCGCCTACCTGTTTGCTAGCTGCTGCTCGAAGTCCCCGCACTGCCGCAGGAGCTCACCACAGGTGGCTATTATCCTAAACAAAACAAAAAGCACTTCAAGTTCAAGTACCTGGAATGTTGACACAAGACAAACATTGTCTCATTCATAAAAATTCTAACTATTCAGTCCTTGGGTGGTGCTGGGTTCTGGAAAAGTGCTTAACCATTTGACAGTATACCTGACGTTTGTCACTAACTAGTAATTCTCGGAGACAGTAAAAGTGCCCTTCTAATGCCCTCAAGTCATGTACCTCTCTGCTTTGAATTACAGTTCTATCTACAGGTGTCAAATGATCTTACATTTCCAAAATACTGGGGAGTTCTGGGGTTTTGTCCTTAAGAAAACGGGTTGAAAACACTTCATATCTAAAATTTAAAAACCAGGGGGGCACCTGGCTGGCTCAGTGGTAAGAGCATGCAACTCATAATCTCGGGATTGTGAGTTCGAGCCCCGCATGAGGTGTAGAGATTATTTACTTAAATAAATTTTTTAAAACTTTAAAAAATAAAATAAAATAAAATTTAAAAATCAACAATACATTTAACAAATCATTTACCACAATCAAATGGGATTTATTCCCAGGATGCAACAGTGGTTCACTATTTGCAAATCAGTGTGATAGAGCACAGCAACAAGAGAAAGGATAAAAATCACGTGATCAGGTGTGCCTGAATGGCTCAGTCAATTAAGTGTCCAGACTTTTTTTTTTCATGTTTATTTTATTTTTGAGAAAGAGAGACAGTGTGAGCATGGGAGGGGCAGAGAGAGAGAGGGAGACACAGAATCTGAAGCAGGCTACATGCTCCAAGCATGGAGGCCAATGCAGGGCTTGAACCCATGAACCGTAAGATCATGAACTGAGCTGAAGTCGGACACTTAACCAGCTGAGCCACCTAGGCACCCAAGCATCTGACTCTTGATTTTGGTTCAGGCCTTTTTTTTTTTTTTTAAGAAAGAGACTCTTTTTTTTTTTAATGTTTTATTTATTTTTGAGAGAGAGAGACACAGTGTGAGCAGGGAGGGTCAGAGAGAGAGGGAGACACAGAATCTGAAGCAGGCTCCCGTCTCTGAGCTAGCTGTCAGCACAAAGCCTGACACGGGGCTCAAACCCATGAACTGCGAGATCATGGCCTGAGCTGAAGCCAGCTCCTCAACCGACTGAGCCACCCAGGTGCCCCTGGTTCAGGTCTTGATCTTGTAGTTCATGATACTGAGCCCCACGTCTCCCTCTCTCTTTGCCCCACTCCTACTCACATTCTCTGTCTCTTAAAATTAATAAACATTTTAAAAAGTTATGTGATCATCTCAATAGATGCAGAAAAATCATCTGACAAAGTACAACATCCATTCACGATAAAAACTCCCAACAAAGTAAGTTTAGAGGGAACCTACCTCAACATAATGAAATCCATCTATGAAAAACCCACAACTAATATCCTCAATGGCGAAAAATGGAGGCGAGCTTTTCCCCTAAGGTCAGGAAGAAGACAAGAATGTTGTCTTCTCTCACCAGTTATTCAACATAGTACTGAAGTCCTAGCCTCAGCAACCAGGCAACAAAGAGAAACAGAAGGCATCCAAGTTGGTAAGGAAGAAGTAGAACTTTCACTATTTCCAGATGACACTTTAAAAAGTTCATTCACCAAAAAACTGCTAAACCTGATCACTGAATTCAGTAAAGTCAAAGGATACAAAATCAATGTATATCAAAAATAATAAAACACTTAGGAATAAACTTGACCAAAGAGATAAAGAAGACCTGTACTCTGAAAACTGAAACACTGATGAAAGAAACTGAGGATGATACAAACGGGAAGATGCTCCATGCTCGTGGACTGGCGGAACCAGCATCGCTAAAATGTCTGCACTACCTGAAGTAATCTATAGATTTCATGAAATCCCTATCAAAATACCACCAGCATTTTTCATAGAACTACAACAAATAATCTTCAAATCTGTATGGAACCACAAAAGACCCAAAGAGCCAAAGCAACCCTGAGAAAGACGAATAAAGCTGGCGGCGTCACAGCACCATATGTCAAGATACAGTACGAAGTTGTAGTAATCACAGCAGTATGGCTCTGGCACAAACAAAGACAATGAAACAGAATAGAAAGCTCAGAAATAAACCCACACATATAGGGTTAATTAGTCTTCAACAAAGGAGGCAAGAATATACAAAGAAGAAAAATGAATACATCTCATCAACAAATGGTGCTGGGAAAACTGGACAGCAACATGTAAAACAATGAAACCGGGCCACTTTCTCTCACCACACACAAACATAAACTTGAAATGGATAAAAGCTTAAATAGGAGACCTGAAATCATAAAACTTCTGGAAGAAAATACAAGCAGTAATTTCTTTGACATCGGCCATGAAAACATTTTCCTACACATGTCTCCTCAGGCAAGAGAAACCAAAGTGAAATTAAACTATTGGGACACCACCACCAAAATAAAAAGTTTTCTTTTTGTGAAGAAAGCCATCAACAAAAAGGCGATCTACTACATGGGAGAAGATATTTGCAAATGATACATCCAATTAGGGGCTAATATCCAAAGTATATAAAGAACATCTACAACTCAACATCAAAAATCCAAATAATCCTATTAAAAAAACGAGCAGAGGACTGAATAGACATTTTTCCAAAGAAGACAGACAAATGGCTAAGACACGTGAGAAGATGCTCACCATCACTCGGCATCAGGGGAAATGCAAATCAAAACCACAATGAGATATCACCTCATACCTGTCAGAATGGCTACAATAAAAAATATAAGAAATAGGGGCGCCTGGGTGAATCAGTCGGTTAAGCGTCCGACTTTGGCTCAGGTCACAATCTCACGGTTCGTGGGTTCAAGCCCCACATCGGGCTCTGTGCTGACAGCTAGCTCAGAGCCTGGAGCCTGCTTCAGATTCTGTGTCTCTCTCGCTCTCTGGCCCTCCCCTGCTCACACTGTCTCTATCTTTCAAAAATAAATAAAAAACATTAAAAAAGTTTTTAAAAAAAAATACAAGAAATAATGAGTATTGGCGAGGATGTGGAGAAAAAGGAACCCTCCTGCACTGCTGGGAATGCAACTGGTACAGCCAATGTAGCAAAGAATACGGCGCTTCCTCAAAAAATTAAACAAAGAATTACCATAAGCTCCAGTAATTTCACTACTAGCTATTTACCCAAAGAAAACAAAAATACTAATTCAAAAGATATACCCACCCCCATGTTTAATGCAACATTATTTACAATAGCCAGGACCTGGAAGCAATCCAAATGTCCATCCATAGTGAGTAAAGTGTATGTGGTATATATACATATATACACGTATAAACACACATACATGCACGTCCACAATGGACTATTAGCCATAAAAAAGAATGGAAAATCTTGCCATCTGCAGCAACATGGGTGGATCTAGTGGGTGTAATGCTAAGTGAAAAAAGTCAGTCAGAAAGATACCACGTGATTTCTCTCATACGTGGAATTAAAAAAACAAAAAAAGAAAAAAAAGAGAAAAAAACAGAGTCTTAAATACAGAGAACAAACTGGTGATTGCCAGGGGGGATGAGGAGAGGGACAGGTGAAATACATAAAGGGGATTAAAAAAATTCAAGTTTAAAAACCAAAATCCATTACTCAGTATTTGTTAGATGTCTGCTATTTACAAGGCAAAGAAAACTATTTTGATACCAGAAGTTTCATGATCACATGAAAGGCAGATGAAGATTAATCCATTTGGTTTCTCAGAGATAAGCCTGAATGACCATCATACCTGTATTTAATAATCCTCTAATTTTCAAGTAATTTTATACTGGACCTCAAAGTCCAGGGGCTGAGTCCTTCAACACCAAACTATAATGTCAGGACAAATCCGAGGATTAAAAACATCTAAACTCTAGTTAATTTTTAACTTTCTCTAAAAGCACCTATCATCACCAGGGTATCTAGGCATTCCATCATAAGCAAGGTTTATGAGAAAGTGAAATATTCCACCTTTCACTTGCCTCAGGTGCAACAGAATAACCTGTACCTAGTATTTTCTGGTATAGCAAGCCACCAAAGATGACTGGGGATACGGTTAGCATCTAGAACACAAAATTTCATCCCCCCGAAATAAAAGTCCAGATCGGAGCCCATGAAGAGATTATCTCTGGGAGGCCCCGGATCGCCCTGACTAAAGACAGCTTTCAGGGGGATGTGCGGGCCACCACACGGAGACCTACAAGTGTCACGGGCACCCTGTGCACACTCCCCAGGCCAGGGGTCAGGCAAGTGGGTGAAGAGCGGCCTCCCTCTTCGGAATGTACATCCATGAAGAGTGGTTTTAAGGAAAAGAAATTCTGGATTGCTCTTCACCTCGGCCTCACAGAAGACTACTGCCACGCACAGCAGTGGGAGAACAGGGCACAGGGAGCATGCGGCCAGGCTACTGGGACTGCAGCCGCCAGCCCCAGGGAGCGAACCCAGTGCTTCTAGAGCATCCAATGTTGAGGTGACATCAGAAATCCTAACTGCGGGGGCGCCTGGGTGGCTCAGTCGGTTAAACGTCTGGCTTCGGCTCAGGTCATGATCTCACGTTCGTGGGTTCGAGCCCCACATGGGGCTCTGTGCTGACAGCCAGCTCAGAGCCTGGAGCCTGCTTCAGATTCTGTATCTCCCTCTCTCTCTGACCCTCCCCTGTTCCCACTGTCTCTCACTGTGTCTCTCAAAAATAAATAAATAAATAAATAAAAATAAAGACTAAAAAAAAAAAAAAAAAAAGAAATCCTAACTGGGGTGCCTGAGCGGCTCAGTCAGTTAAGCGTCTGACCATCCACTCTGGTCATGGTCTCAAGGCTTGTAGGTTCGATCCCCACACCAGGCTCTGTGCTGACCACTTAGAACCTGGGCCTGTGTTGAATTCTGTATCTCTGTCTCTCTCTCTCTCAAAAATAAACAAACGTTAAAAAAAACAAAAACCCAGAATCTGGATTATGTTAAAACTGGCTTTTAAATGTGGACAACTAACCCCCAATTTTTTTTAAATGATGTGATCAAACAAACAATATCCGTAAGTCAGATCTGGCAACAGGCCGGCAGTCTGCATCTTCTGGCTAGAACTTTCAAGGGCCAAACCTTCTAAGACCACCGCCAATCACATTCTCACCAGGCCTCAGGGCCTGAGGCAACAGGGGTCTATCTGTCGGCTCACAGGTCGCAGGGGCTACCCCAGAATCTGGCCCTCAACAACCACTTGGGAGGGTCACCTCAATGCCTGTCATGGAACTCTTACACGGTCCTTTGCAGGCCAGATAATGCTGCCTTACCACTTGGTAGGATGATGCTTAGATCTAAAAACAGGGCCCCAGGCACCTGGCTGGCTCAGTCAGCAGAGCGTGCGACTCCTGCTCTCTGGGTTGTGGGTTCGAGTGCTCCACGTGCGTGTAGACATTACTTTAAAAAATACTTTAAAAAAAAATTTTAAATAAATAAAAATAATAAAAACAGTATCCAATCAGCTGTGTATTTTCTAACATACAAGCTCTAAGTTACTTGATGCCTGAAAAAGTATAGGCTAAGGGGAAAAAATTTCAAGTCAAATATAAAAACTGTGAGTCACCAGAGGGGATAAGAGGCTCCTAAAGCCCGTTTGTGCATCAGGAGTGAGAGCGGTCCTTCTGGGGCTGCTGGTGCTGCTGTCATGTAACCGCTTGTTTCTAGAGTCTAGAGGTTTGGCTTTAAAACAAGCAACGAAAGAGAAAAAAGAAATGAACCCCTTATAAACACATTCACCATTTTTACATATTATATGATGCATGTTTATGCCTACTACACGGGGCATGTGATTAAATTACAGCCCTTGCTGGGGCATCTGGGTGGCTCAGTTGGTTGAGCATTTGATTTGGTTTAGGCTCAGGTCATGATCCCAGGGTTGTGGGATCGGGCCCCTGCTCAAGATTCTCTCCCTCTCCCGGGGCGCCTGGGGGGCTCAGTCGGTTAAGCGTCCAACTCTTGATTTGGGCTCAGGTTCTCACGGTTCGCAGGCTCGAGCCCCACTTTAGGCTCCGCACTGGCAGCACACGGCCTGCTTGGGATTCCCTCTCTCCCTCTCTCTCTGCTCCTCCCCTGCTCATTCACATTCTCTCTCTCTCTCAAAATAAATAAATAAGAAAACTTTAAGATTCTCTCCCCCTCCTCTACTCCTCGCTGCACTCAAATACTCTCTCTTAAACAAAAAAAATCATAGCCCTCGTTTTACCTAATGGAGTTCTGAAAAGCTGTCCAATCTTCTTGAAAAAGCGAGTTGGAAGGAATATCATCCAGCTTGCACTTCTTTCGGATCGACTGGAGGGCACTGGTGAAGTCGGACACGTACCTGTGGGGACAGAAAACAAAACACCGAGGGGTGTCAGTGTCAACTGCTCAGATCTAAAGACACTCGGAATCCCATGGCTTTAGACAAATGGCCAAGGACCTGGAGACCGTTTCGCAGAGGCTCGTGCCAAAGGGGTGGACTGCCCTTAAACTCTGCCCGCAGCAGGGCCTTCCCTGTGTGGCAGGGCCATCTTTCTCCCCTGGAAGGGCAGCTTTAGGGGAGATGCTCAAGACGAGGAAGAAGGGGAGAGCCACTAGGATTAAGACTGGTGACCAGCTGGGTGAGAGGTGGGGCTGGTAAACTACTCCCTGGCCCAAAGAATTGTCCTGAAACATCACGGTCGCACTATGATACCCAGCCGTCACCATGGACACTGTAAAGCAGCTCGCTGATGTCCACGGTATTTCTGCGGCATTCTCCCCACCCCCTCCCCTCCAAATTTAGATGAAGCAGCCAAGCTCCCTAGCAGGCGAGAGCCCACCTTTAATGGCGCAGGAGCGTGAAACCGATGCAAAGCTGCAGGCCCCGCCCCGTCGGCCTGCCGCCGGCTCTCCTCCCGGCAGCCGCACAGGTCTGACCAGACAGCTCCTCTCATGTGTGTTCGGTGCATGCGCTGTCACCACGCGGGAAGCTCCCGGAGAACGGGGACTATCCCTCTGTGGCTCCTAACCATACCCCCAGAAAGCAGGACAGGGCTGGCCATCAGAGAGACGCCTGGGAACGGTTCCCGAACGAATGCCAGACTTGCACTGCGGCCTTGGGAAAGTGTCTGGGTGTCTTTGGGCCTCAGCTTTCTCAACCTTAATGAAGTCTTAGCTATACTGCCTCACGGGGTTGCCCTGATGATAAAATAAGGTAAATTCAGTAACACACATGAATGCTCCCCGGAAAGTATGAAATGAAAGCTGACGTGGGGTGGTGGCGACTTTAAGGATGTACAGCCCTTGGAACATGAACGAATAAATACAGGTCCTTGCACATCAGGATATGGCGGGGGGAGTCTTGTTCTCTGGAAACCACCAGGCTCCCTGAAAACCTAGGCCAGCTGTGTGCCTCCCAAGGAGCCTGACCTCGCTCCTTCCCCAAACCATTAGCTCCAAGTGAGGAAAGTGGGATGTGACGCCCAGGGCCCAGGCCTGAAGAGCAAGCTGGTGTGGGGGAAGGAACGGCCACAGGCAGCGGAAACTGCCCAGGCCTCTCCGCTGACTGCAAGGGGCGCCACAGCCCCTAGACATGGGCCTGAGGCCTTAGAGGTGAGAGCCACGAAACCAAAATTCCAACCATGGTACCTCCCCTTTGTACCAAGAGAAGTGACAGCTGTCAGTCCTTGGGGGAGGGGGATGAGCCTCAAGGACCAACGGACAGGGGGATGTTGAG
Organism: Suricata suricatta; assembly: GCF_006229205.1. Classification (NCBI taxonomy): domain Eukaryota; kingdom Metazoa; phylum Chordata; class Mammalia; order Carnivora; family Herpestidae; genus Suricata; species Suricata suricatta. Next base: position 17,012,436 of record NC_043707.1, read on the forward strand.
GAACACAACTGTGCTTCCGCCACAGGAGCTTAACGGACTGTGCCACTGCCCTGCAGCTATGATGGGAAGGTCTCAGAGGAATGTGCCGCAGCGCGAGGCCCTGCCTTGCAGGAGCTCAGGACAGCTTTCGGGAGGCCGAGCAGGCAGCAGAGCCTGAGGGAGGGGGTGTCCGCCTGACCACAGAGTGCATCACATCACAGTTTTATCACATCAGTCCCCAAACCTCCCAATTCTCTCTCACAATAAATGTTTTCGGGCATCCCTACCAGTAAGAGTCGCGGTGTTAGGGCCTCTAATTACAAGCTTTCACTTGGTAGCCACAATTGCCATGAAGATGGATGCCTCAGTTTACTCAGAGAAGAGACACCGAGGCTCCAAGAGTCCCAGCAGGAAGCAGCCGAGCCAGGACTGGGCCCAGGTGGCTCCAGCCGCAGAGCCTGCATCCTGTCATAGTTGCGGAGCCCCTGATTCTGAAGCCCCTTCTCAGCTGCTATACTCTATGGCTTCACCCTAGTTCACGTTAGGCCAGCCTCCTCCAAACTCCCCCACATGCCCCATCCTGCCGTCCTTAATGCCCTCCCCACGACTGAACGGTGTCCCCTCCCGACCTGCTCCGGTTAACTTCACACTGATTGCCCTAATTTTAAAACGGCAGCTGTTGGGGTAGCTTCAAAATCTTCCCTTCTGGAGGTGACCCAGTTTCACCACATACCCTTTGTATAGTTTGAATTTTTAATCTAGATCTGTGTTATTTTTTTAATAAAGTAATCAAAATAACCAACAGAAGAACCAGAAGTAAAAATATCACTCACAAGAGCTGAGAGGGGCAGGGGATAAGAGAGATGAACTGCCTTAAATAAACCCGGTCCCTTAAAATACAACAGTTAAGGGGCACCTGGGTGGCTCAGTCAGTAGAGCGTCAGCTTTGGCTCAGGTCATGATCTCACAGTTTGTGGGTTCAAGCTCCGTGTCAGGCTCTGAGCTAGCTGTCAGCACAGAGCCTGGAGCCTGCTTCAGATTCTGTGTCTCCCTCTCTCTGACCCTCCCCTGCTCGTGCTCTCTCTCTCTGTCTCTCAACCATAAAAAAAAAAAAAAAAGATACAAGAGTTAAGGTTGAGGGGCACCTGGGTGGTTCAGTCAGTTAAGCATCTAACTCTTGATTTTGGCTCAGGTCATGATCCTAGGGCTGTGGGATCGGGCCCCGAGTTGGGCTCCACACTGTGTGCAGAGCCTGCTTAAGACTTCCTCTTTCTCCCCCTCTGCTCCACTCCTGCTCTTCCTCTCTAAAAAGAACTTTTAATGTTTTATTTATTTTTGAGAGTGAGAGCGCCTGAGCCAGGGTGGGGCAGACAGAGGATCCGAAGCAGGCTCAGCACTGACAGCAGCAAGCCTGAATGGAGGCTCAAACTCACGAACTGTGAGATCACGACCTGAGCCGAAGTCAGAGACACTCAACTGGCCAAGCCACCCAGGCATCCTCCTTCTCTAAAATTAAAAAATTATAATAGTTAAGGATGATAAAAAAATTTTCTTTAAAGTACAGAGGGAAGAGCTGAAAAATCTTTAATCCATATACATTTTTTAATGTTTTATTTAATTTTGAGAGAGAGAGAATGCGAGCAGAGGAGGGGCGGGGGGGGGGGGACAGAGAATCCAAAACAGGCTCTACGCTGACCACAGCAAGTCCGACGCAGGGCTCGATTCACCAACCATGAGATGGTGACCTGAGCTGAAGTCAGACACTTAACCGACTGAGCCACCCAGACAGCTCAATCTTCTTTTAAAGAACTAAAAGCAAAATGTGCATAAGTGGGTATTTCTGAGCAGAAGGACTAAGGGTGGAAAGGAAGGGAGGAAGACTTTAACTTTTTATACCTTTTTGTATTTTAAAAAATTATTCTACAGCATTATTTTTGTTATTTTATAATAACATTTTTAGATCTCAATAAAAAATTCTTTCTATCCACAAAGTCCTGGCTGGTGGTGGAGACAGAAAGTGGTCAGTGTTGTCTGATTAGACTTGCTGCTCATGCTTCTCAGAGAAGCGAACACATCTGGGCTCACCTGGCTGCACCTCTGTCTGAGGCAGGACAAGTGTCCTTGGCTGCCCTAACGTCTACACGGGGAGCTGCCCTCCAGAGGTGGGGCCGCCCACTGCGGAGAGCTCTGGCTCCACAGGCCCCAGAGCTCATAGGTGCGTGTCCAGTATTTCTGGAATGCCAAGAGCTCCCTACTTACTACGGCAAAACAGCATTCGGTTCAATTAAAAAAAAAAAATTTCTCAAGACTGAAAGCAACTTCATTCTAGAATGAGTTACCAAAGGAAGGCCTTTAGAGAGCTAAGAATGTATTTGTCTCTAAGTGGGAGACTGGAGCGGACCAGAGGGCCCTCACGCCTCAACCGCGCGGGTCAGAAAATCCAGCCTTATGCCGCCTGCTCACTCGTTCTTTCTCCTAACTCAACGTGATTTAGCGTCTTCTTTCTCTCCACAGCCCTACTGTGACAGAATTCCTACACCACGCGAGTCACCCTTTAAAGAGTATAATTCAGTGGTTTTTAGCGTAGTCACAGAGCTGTGTGACCATCGCCAATCAACTTTAGAACATTTCCATCACCTAAAAAAGAATCCCTGTACCTTCTGATAGTCATCCCCCATCTCCTCCAAAAGCCCGCCTCTCCTCAGCCAGCGGCAACCATCTACTTCCTGTTCCTACCAATTTGCCCGTTTTGGACCCTTTGTGCAGGTGGAATCCTACAGCATGTGGTCTTTGGTGACTGACTTCCTTCACTTAGCATGATGTATTTTCCTCAATTTTATATTTTTAGTTACATAAGAAATGCATGACTATATGCTTTTTTAAAAATCAGAAATTAACAAATAAAGCTAAATCTTCTCTGAACACCACACTGGTCTTCCCTCCTTCCATATCTCCCTAAAGATAATGGATGTTTTGAGTTTGTGATCTAACCTTCCAGACATTAGGGATCAGCAAACTTTTTTCTATTAAGGTCCCATTATTTTAGGTTTTGAGGGTCCCAAAGTCTCTGTCCTAACTACTCAATTCTACCTTCATAGACCATAGGTAAGGGAATGGACATGGATGCCTGTGTTGCAATAAAACTTTATTTACAAAAACAGAGGGTAGGCCAGATTTGGCTCATGCATTAAGAGTTTGTTAATACCGGGGCGCCTGGGTGGCTCAGTCGGTTAAGCCTCCGGCTTCGGCTCAGGTCAGATCTCACGTTCGTGGGTTCGAGCCCCGCGTCAGGCTCTGTGCTGACAGCTAGCTCAGAGCCTGGACCCTGCTTCAGATTCTGTGTCTCCTTCTCTCTCTGCCCCTCCCTCTCTCATGCTCTGTCTCTCTCTATCAAAAATAAATAAAACATTAAAAAAAAAAAGTTTAAAGAGTTTGTTAATACCTATTCTACAGGAATATATAATGCATGTTAAAGTATTAAAAAAAAAAAAAAAAGGACCAGAACAAGGATTGGGACTCTAGGCCATTCTGTAAATGAAGTTTTCCTGGAATACAGCCATGCCCATTCATTTATGTATCATCTACAAAGGTCTCTAATGACCAGAAGGCCCAAAAGCCTAAAATGCTTATCATCTAGCCCTCTGCAGAAAAAGTTTGCTGAACCCTGCTATGGAAAGCATACCCTATTTTTCGTACGTTCTTTTTACATACTGTATTAGACTCTACACAGGATTCTGCAACTTGCTCTTTTTTTTTTGACTCAATGAAATCTATCAGTGTTGATATGTGTGGACCCATTAATACTGTTAACTGCCAAATAGAGTCCCCTTGTATGAATATGCCGTATCTTATTTAGCCATTGCCAAATTCATAGCCATTCAGGTTGCTTCACATGTCCCACCATTACGAACAGCACTGCAATGGACATCCTTAAGAACACCCCCCCGGGCTCAGGTGCTTTTCCAGGGCTCAAAACAGAACACAGAACGCACGCATTTTTAACTGGGGCATATAGGACCCTCCGGAGTGGCCGGCCCTGTCCCCACACCCCAGCCTTACTTGGCAAAGAGGGATTTCAGCGCTGTCAGCAAGCCACAGGTCCCCAGGCCGTTGGTGAATCTGATGCATCTGTCAACAGCTGCCGAAGCCAGAGCGAAGAGCTTGTTCACAGAGTGGCTCAGCTCCTGCACGCAGTCAATGACCTCCCCGTGCTCCTGGTCAGCAAACACGGACAAACAAAAGCTGCCTCAGGCTCGAGAACAAATGAACAGACAACAGTAAGATGGGGGAGACCTCCAAACCTCTTCGCCCGTGGTAAAACCACCCAAGTCAGGCAGCAGAAACACAGCCCCAAGCGGCAACAGCCCTCCGGGAGCCTGAGCCCAGGGGAGGACATCTACATGGCCAGTGAGATCACCCATGTGAACTAGCAGAAAAGCAGGATTAAAATCCTTGTGTTTTTCATCTCTTTCCTCTTTTCCTGTGATTAAGATGGCATCTCTCCCTGGGCTCTAAAGCTAGAATTCAAACTCTCCATATCAGACACTGCAGAAGAATGTAGGAAAAGGAAAATGCTTCCTTCAGGGGCACGAATGTAACTGAGGCGGAACGGACTTTCTAGGCACGTCCCTGGAAAACAGAAAAATGGCAAGAGGCAGCAGAGTTTAACTAGTGTGAGATCTACTCTTAAATGTCAACTCGCTTCATGCTAGATAACCCTAATATTTGCAACGGAATGCCTTCTCTTCCCCGTGGAGGCCTGCACAAGCGAACCGGCCCCTTGGGCACTGTCCATGAATGCACGGTTCCTGTGCCCATTTCCACATGTTCTGTAGACAAAAGACTGCCATAAGAATTAAATTAGGGAGATCGCCAACTTATCTCCAAAAGATTTAAGTCTCTCATTCTGCTGGACCTTTACTTGAGATTTTAAAGAGAAAATTGGTAGCATATCTGTGGTCTCATTTTACACTCGGATTGAAGAGCCCACGGGGTACCTAGAGCCTGTTTTTTGTACACCTGTTCCCACTCTTTCACACCTGATGCCACCCTCCCACCTCACCAACCCCGTGGCCAGCAAACCGGATGACTCCTCAGTGGCCACCGGCAGCACCGTGACATTACCAGAGGCACAGCGCTGATCTGGATGAGGACGTTCTTCTCTTCCAGGTCGCCATACTTCAGCTGGTAAGGTTTATACGGACCATACACAGCCTCCACCAGCTCCGTGACTTTCACCAGGTTGTACTCATCTGGAGGGAATCAAAAGTTAAAACTGATGAGGCACAGAGTCAGAAGCTGCTGGAGAACAAAAGATGAAAGGTACTCTACGAGAACTTTTCAGATTTCATCTTAGGGGGGACTGCCTCAGAAGGGGAAAGAGGGAGGCGGTGAAGAAGGCTCTCCCGTCCAAGATCACTTGTCTCCTACTTATGTGACTGCGTGCCGGCCACAGAACTTTCAATGCCTGCTTTCTCAACTCTACATTGAGGTTATAATGGCATCAGTCTGACAAGGCCTTCACGGAGATCACATAAAAATCTTTGTATAGCATGTGGTAACAATAAATGCCAGCTCTTTTTACTGTTACTGCCCCAGCCTTTCCTCCTTCACAATTAGTTTCCTCCTCCTGGCCTCCAGCCTTCTTGCAGTTTCTCAGAAGCACTGAGCTCCCTTCAGGTCACTTCTGTCTGGAAGGACCTTGTTCTCCCTTACTGCATCTGGTCACCTCCCATTCTTCTTTCAGGACTCACTCAGCTCAAGTCACCAGGCTCAATCAGCTTTGTTTGTTCATACATTCTCCTAGAGCCACTCTGCTTTTTTTTTCAAAATATTCATCTCGTTTTGTAGTTACACACCTATTCCTATAATAATTTGCTTATCTCCCACCAGAACAGATGTTGTAGGAAAGCAGGCCTGTGTCTGGTTCTGCTCAGTGTTCAGCATTCCAGTACTAGTTGGTTTGTAGTTGAGTGAATATACTAAGTATGTTGTGACCTATCCATGAAGCAGTCATGAAAAATAACTGGACACACACACAGTTGGGAACCAGAGTTCTCACCGTACAACAAGAGATGCAACTAGGGAGACAGAAGGCAAAGTGGATCTGATTTAGAAGGATCAGTATAAACTGGAAATATATAGTTCCTAGCTCTGTCCACCAAAAGGGCCTAGAACCTTAGCAATGATGAGCACCCTCGATGTCAGACCTTGGTTTCTAAATACCATTTCCCACTAAAAGAAACCAGGCTCACTGGGAAAACATAGGTCTGAGGCAGGGGAAGTATGTGTTCCTGGAACAATTTGTGCCAAACAGGAAGGAAGTTCTCAAAGACTGATGGGGACATGTCAAAAAGATACAGGAGGCGGCTCAAAGGGGCATCTACTGTCCAATTTTGAAATAATTCAAGCATTAAAATGAATAATGGCAATAGTAAATCATATCACAATGAATAAAAAAAGAACCCATGAATTCACAGTGAAAGTGAGGAAAAGGGGGTTGCCTGGGGGGTGTGGTTGGTTGGCATTCAACTCTTGATCTCAGCTCAGGTCATGATCTCACAGTTTGTGAGTTCAAGCCCTGCATCAGGCTTTGCACTGATGGTGTAGAGTCTGCGTAGGATTCTCTCTGCCCCTCCCCCACTGTGCACACACGCTCCCTCTCACAAATAAATGAACTTAACAAAACTTAACAAAAATAAAGAAAGGGAGCGAATAGTTGGCTTAGGAAGAGCATGCAATTCTTGATCCTGGGGTCATGAGTTCGAGCCCCAAGTGGGTGTAGAGAGTACCTAAATAAAGAAAACTCTTAAAAAGTGAGAAAAGAAAGATCTCTTCTTTACAAAAGAAGGCCTGCAAACAGATGTAGAAGGAATGACAGAATTAGGGAATCACCATTTTATAATCAGTCGTGTGAAAGTTTATTCAGGCAAGATTTATCAATGGATGCTAAAGTCACTAAGTGTTCTTTGAGGATTAGTATCTTTCTATAGGCTCAAAGCATCACCCCATGGGTTACTTATTAATTATAAAGAGGAAGAGGTACCTATATAATAGGGAGATCTACTCGATACACTGGATACATCTACCAAGTAATTAATTCAACCATCACCAATAATTAGACATTATGTGTCTCCTGATGTGATGCCACAGGAAATACACATCATCATCAATATAGTATGCTTGCCAAAATATTTAATCTAAATTTAATCTTCAGGAACCAATCAGACAGTTCCAGAAAAAAGGGACATTCCACTAGAAAATTACACCGTATTCTTCAAAGATGTCAGTATCATGAAAGACAAAAGAGAGGTGAGAGGGCTGTTTCAGATTAAGAGATTAAAGAGACAAGATAAAGAGACAAGACAAACAAAAACATATGCACATCAATTGATCTTAATGGGAGGAAGAGGTGGGGAAGGAGCTATAAAGACTTTTGTAGAACAAATGGAAAAACTGTGTATTAGGTGACAGTACTGAGTATTATATTGGGGGGGCCTGATAACAGTAACAAAATATCCTGTTAAAAACATTTAAAGGGACACCTGGGTGGGTCAGTCAGTTAAGTGTCTGACTTCAACTCAAGTCCTGGTCTCCTGGTTCGTGAGTTCGAGCCCCGCATTGAGCTCTCCGCTATCAGCACAGGGTCAGCTTCAGATCTTCTGTCCCCCTCTCTCTGTGTCCCCCTCTCTCTCTGCCCCTCCTCTCAAAAATAAACATTAAAAAATTATTTTAAACATTACAGTATAAAGAGACCCTCTCATCCATACAGAATCTGTACATTTATATCACACAAAATACTGTTTCTAAATGGTCGACTGAGAATGATCTTTTTCCTTCTTTGTGTTTTCCGGGGTTTTCTATAATGAATACCTATTGCTTATTAATTATAAGATCAACTTGTTGTCTTGAAATATGTTTTTCTACTTCATAATTTATATTTCTAATTATACCATGTACATGCATTAATTACTAAAATAGAAACAATGTTAAAGGCAAAATATAAAGTTAAAAAATATATCTTTAGGGGCGCTGGGGTGGTTCAGTCGGTTAAGCATCTGACTTTGGATTCTGTGTTTCCCTCCCTGCCCCTCCCTACTTGTGCTCTGTCTCTCTCTCTCTCTCTCTCCCAAAAAATAAAGAGTTAAAAAGAAAAAAAAAGAAAAGCAAGTGCATCTGTAGCATGCTTGATAAACAGTGGGGGTAAAATCCTCACTACTTAAGAATAGTTGGGATAGATACCAAATTTTTAACAGTGGTTCTTTTTTTTTTTTTTAACTTTTTTTATGTTTTTATTTATTATTAAGACAGAGAGAAACAGAGCATGAGTGGGGGAGGGGCAGAGAGAGAGAGGGAGACACAGAATCCGAAGCAGGCTCCAAGCTCTGAGCTGTCAGCACAGAGCCCAACACGGGGCTCGAAACCACAAACTGTGAAGTCATGAGTTGCACTGAAGTCAGATGCTTAATCGACCGAGCCACTTAGGTGCCCCAAAGGTGGTTATTTCTAGCAATCTGGGTTTATAAGAGACTTTCATTTTGTGTTATAGATTTCTATATCATGAATTTTTATACACATACTTTGTTGCTTTCTATATTTAATGATATTATTTTAAGTAAATTGCTCTTATAAATTAACCTGAAATAAGTTAAACCTTCAAAAAGGAAAAATAGAGAAATGAATGAGTATTTAAAAAAAAGTTTATAATATAAATTTAAAACTTGCTAGTAATCAATGAAATGAAAAAAATCACAATGAAATGTCATTAACTGCCTCAGAACCCGGCAATGATGGGGGAAAACAAGTCGCGTCCAATGCAGGTGCAGGCATGGGGGATGGGCACCCTCCGTCACTACTGACAGACACGAAAATAGGGAGAAACTTTCTCAAGAGCAAAATATGACAAATGTCTTTAAAGTGTTCCTTTCTTATGGGACACCTGGGTGGCTCAGTTGGTTAAGCATCCGACTTTGTCTCAGGTCATGATCTCACAGTTTGTGAGTTTGAGCCCCGTGTTGGGCTCTGGGCTGACAGGTCAGAGCCTGGAGCTTGTTTCTGAATCTGTGTCTCCCTTGCTCTCTGCTGCTCCCCTACTTGTGCGTCCCCCCTCAAAAATATATTAAAACATCTTTAAAAAGTTTAATAAATAAAATGTTCATTTCTTAGCAACTGTGATTCTTAAACTTAGCCTAAGGAATAATGAAAATTTCGGGGCTCAAAATTAACGTGTTGGACATTTATAATAGTGAATAAAAAGATTAAGCCATAGTTATCTAGTGGTCATTAGAAGCCATGTCTTGGTCCTAGACAAATGTTAGAAACTGCTATACCTGGGTATGCTCAGTTCAGAGGCAATTAAAAAATCCGAATACACTAAAACCAAAAAAAGGCAACAAATAAAATTAAATACACGTGAAAAAATGTCTTGGGAAAACATTTAATGACATTTTTAAAAATGCTCATTATAGGGGCGCCTGTGTGACTCAATTGGTTAAGCGTCCAACTTTGGCTCAGGTCATGATCTCATGGTTTATGAGTTCGAGCCCCGTGTCGGGCTGTGTACAGACAGCTTGGAGCCTGGATTCTGCTTTGGATTCTGTGTCTACCTCTCTCTCTCTCTGCCCCTCTCCCACTCAAATTCTGTCTCTCTCTCTCTCTCTCTCTCAAAAAACACTCATTATATTATTTTGAGCAACCATTATTTTTCAAGATGTATATGTGTGTAGGTGTATATGTGTATATATTTTTATATATATTTGTGGAAAATTGTGTATTTATATTTGAATTACTAGGAGAAAATACAGTGGAAAGCTGCCAGAGGCTCTCTCTGAGTGATGAGGTTGTGAATCACTTTTATTTTCTTTTATTTTTACTTTTGGATGTTCCAAAGTATTTCTAAATTAAAAAAAAATACTTTTTTGGAAACCTTGATAGGAATCACTAAAAATCTAAATTTCCATGCCTGGCTAACAAAGCATTTCTATGCCTTGTTCTTTGGAGGGTGATTCTCTCTTTTTCAACTGTCCATCAGCAGTGGGAGGAAGGCCGCCTGACTCTGTGCCTGCCTTCTTTCCACTCTGCTCCAGCAGGCGGCATGGTCCACACTCCAGCCCTGCGGACTCTGCATCCTGGTCCCCTGGAAGATACCCCCATCCCCCAAGCCCTTCCCACAACCAAGATCTGCCAAGTGAGTGAGCCCAAACACCTATGAATCATCCGGAACTGGAACAATAAACACACTCCCTGGAACGTACGAAGTAATTATACACAGATGTAATTAAAGAGAATAACTATTAAATAAACCAAGTTAGTGACACATAGCCGCCAAATGGCAGAACAAGGCCTTCCTGAAGCGATTTCCTGATTTGACAGCAGCATGCGTCATGAGGTCTGTGCACTTAAAAGTTTATGATGCTTTCAACTTACAGGGAAACAGCTGGGGAAACTAACACGGCATCGCTGTGCTCCTGAATGGGAAGAAGGGGTGCTCCGCCCCCGGCACAGCCAGGGAATGCCAATTGTCCCCACAAGCACCCTTAGTCCTAACACAGCCTCCCTGCCCTTAAAAACTTGCTGATGCCCTATCAAAAAGTTCCTCCAACCTATCTGTTCTCTTCAATTACCTTTCAGGTTAAGCTGTCTGAGGTTTTATTAGGTCTCCAAGGGAAGAGGACACTACCTTCCCAACAGAAGTTGGGAATTCGAGGCCACTGATGCCCACCTGCCTCTTGCACGTTCTAAGGTCCTGCTGAAGTGCCCCTCCCTCCCTCACAGCATGCAAAGCCCCAGTGTCTCCCTGGGTTTGGTTAGTACATTCGGCAGCAACCATTCCCATAATGGCAATCCCTTCATGGAAAAGGCTTCCAAACATCTGCTGAGAAGGAAAACAAGGCTCCCTTCCAAATCTGTAAAATCAGTCATCTGAAAAGACAAACCAACCTAAGCCCCAGAAGCTTCAAAAAGAGCAAGTGAAGACAGGCCAGGGGCCGGGGAGGAAGGAGTATTTACGTGGGCGGGGGAGCTGCGCCATCTCCAGCCCCTTGGCAAAGTGGGCGGTGGCCTCGTAGAACTCCAGGAGCTTGAGGAGCCCCAGCTCGGGCCCCGCCCTCTCCACGCCGGAGCTGAGGCAGTCGGGCAGGGTGGGCAGCAAGGCCCCCAGAGTCTGAATCAGCAGCACAGTCACCACCTCGTGGGGGTTCTTGAAAACCTGCAGTGGGAGAGAGGGATCTGCGTTAGCACACTGGCCCGGGCGGGAGCACCCCTCGTCGAGCAGCAGTCCCCTGCACTGCTCAGACGCGTTCCTCCAACTGCTGGAACGCGGCCTCGTCAAGGGCGCTAAGACCCAAGTGTTCCTTCCCGCAAACTCAAGCTCATAAAGCCAAGTAGCTGGCAGAACTTGCCACTTGTCCAGAACAATTGGCTACTCCGCGTCTATTGCTGGCCTTCAAGTGCCTTTTTTTCAAATTCATCACATGTAGGATTTAGAGGCTTCCAAGCCAGCAAGGACTGTGAAAGATGACGGCACAGCAACTAGGCGTGCATGGGAAGGTGGGGGATAAAATGGAATTAAAGAAGAGCAATTCACCAAGTCAAGAGGACACTTAGCCAGATTTGCAGACCAGCCCACAGCCACCTCTCCCCGTGACACAGCCCTTCGGTTAACACAGATTTAGCTTTTACTCAGCAGGAATAGTGTATCCAGGGCCTTTTAGGGTTTTTTTTTTTAATGTTTTTTCTATTTATGAGAGAAGAAAAGCGAGAGAGCGAGTGCCTGAGTGGGGGAAGAACAGAGAGAGAGGGAGAGAAAGAATCCCAAGCAGGCTCTTCACTATCAGCGTGGAGCCTGACATGGGGCTCAGTCCCACAAACTGTGAGATCATGACCTGAGCCAAGATCAAGAGTTAGAAGGTTAACTGACTGAGCCACCCAGGCACCCCAGGGGCCTTCTAGATTATAGTTCACTTATTCGTCAAGAGTCTTTTCTTCTGTTTCATCTACTATTGATCTCTTGAACAAAACTGTAAAAATGTACGTAGTACATTTGGACAGGCATTCCCACAGACTCCTCTGTGTTGACTGAATGATTTTGTATTATAACGTAACTAAAATATGCACAAACATGAAAACGAAATATAAGACTGTTCTTAGGTAACTCTAAGGCCAAAAAAGGTATAAGCTTAAAAACTATAAGATCAATAAACTGAGATTTTTATTAGAAAATACCGAGATGAGTGAAAATGAAAACACAACTTCCCCAAAGTTATGGGATACAGCAAAAGTAATGCTAAGAGGGAAACTTACAGCTGTAAACACATACATTAAAAAAGAAGAAATCTCTCAACTCAACAACCTAACTGCATACATTAAGGAATCAGAAAAAGAAGCAGCCCAACCCAAAGCTAGAAGAAGGAAGGAAATAAAAGAGATTAGAGCAGGGGTAAATAAAATAAAGAATAGAAAGTTAATTTTAAAAATCAATAGAACTTGTTGGTTCTTTGAAAAGAACAAAACTGACAAACCTTGAATTTGTCTGCCTGCTTCCTCATGAGGGTATTAGGGTCAAGCCTTCTGGGCAAGGAAACTACATAGGTGATGTTTTGACACCAAAATCATTTTTTTTTTTTAAACGCGAAAACCATTCTTAAAACAGCAACGTCATCATTCATTCTGTTGCTCCAGACTCTGACTACCTTCTTGAGAAAGCCGAACTCCTGTCTTGAATTCACAGCTCCTCCACGTACGGTGCCCCTCCTCCCGCCCAGAGCTGCGCCAACACAAAGCCTCTGATCTCCAGCCAACGCCTTTCCCTCACTATCCCCACACGAGCTACTGTGAGAGAAAGACCTTCAGATACCACACAGCCCAATGTCCTCATTTGACAGGAGAAACTTTTTGCTGCAAGAAAGGAAGGGACCAAAGGAGAAAATGAAAATGGGCCTTCTAGAAAAAGGAACGCTGACTCCTCGCTGTGTCTGAGAATTTCCTTCACTCTTATCTCCTAGTCAGATGACCTGGGGCAGGGGAAGAATTAAACTAATTGGTTGGTCAGCTGAAACTATAGTCATATCGTAGACCTTCAGCTGCAGCTTTTCTACCCATTTCAATTAAAACATACTGGGTCTCTTATGCTCAGAGGTGTCACCTGTCCTTTGAAGAGATCTGGCAAAAGACATTCTCTGGCCATTGGCCAAAGAACCACCATGAAGTCCAGAGACTATACGATCAAACTCAGGCTATAGAAGCAACCTAGACAGCCCACCTGAAAACCTTACGTCACACCATGCACAAGACTAATTCAAGATGGGCCTCAGACCTTACGGTAGAAATTAAACAAGCTTCTAGGGGCACCTGGGGCGGCTCAGTTAGTTAAGCGTTGACTTTGGCTCAGGGCATGATCTCATGGTTCATGGGTTCGAGCCCCACATCGGACTCTATGCTGACAGCTTGGAGCCTGGCGTTTGCTTCAGATTCCGTGTCTCCCTCTCTCTGCCCCTCCTTCACCTGCACTCTGTGTCTCTCTGTCTCTCTCTCAAAAATGAATAAACGTTTAAAAAAAAAAAAGAAACTAAAGCTTCTAGAAGAAAATACAAAAGAGCATCATTACAATTTGGGAGTTGGTGATGGTTTCTTATAAAACAATAACCATAAAAGAAAAAATTGATAAACTCAGCTTCAACAAAATCAACACCTCTGTTTAAGCCACATACTGGAAGTATCTACAAACTATATCTGACAAAGGATTTTTCTCTGGAATATATAAAGAACTCCTTCAACTCAATAATGAAAAGGCAAATAACCCAAAGTTTCGTAATAAACAAAGATCTGAGCAGACAGCTCACAAAGACATAAACACATTGAAAAGGTGCTCAGTATCGTTAGTCAACAGGAAAATACAAATTAAAACCACAAGGAAATTCTACAACACACCCACCAGAATGGGCTAGCTTAGAAAGACTGACATCACCTAATGCAGGCAAAGATGTGGGGCGATCAGGACTCTCACACACTCGTGGGACTATAAAAAGGACAACCACTTTGGGAAAATGTCTGGCAGTTTCTTATAAATCTAAACATACACCTGCCCTATTACCCAGCAATTCCACTCCGAGGTATTTACCTACAACATGAACATGTGTATCCACAAAAAGACTTAGAGAATAATGTTCATTAACAGCTTTATGCATAATGGCCCCAAACTGGAAATATCCCAAGTGGTCATCAGTATAAGAATGAATAAGCCACCTGTGGAATATTCATACCACGTAACAGTATTTGGCAATAAAAAGGAATAAACTACTGATTCAAACAACATGGATGAATCTCACAAATGGGCTCAATGAAAGCAACCTTGCAGGAAAAACACATTATATGATTCCATCTATTGAAAATTCAAAAACAGGGGTGCCCAGGTAGTTCAGTTGGTTAAGGGTCAGATTTCAGCTCAGGTCATGAGTTCAGGGTTTGTGAGCTTGAGCCCCACATCGGGATCTGTGCTGACAGCTCAGAACCTGGAGCCTGCTTCAGATTCTGTGTCTCATTCGCTCTCTGCCCCTCCCCCACTTGTGCTCCTTTTCAAATAAAAGTTAAAAAAAAAACCCAATAAATTAAATAAATAAATGAATAACAAAAAACATTTGAAAACAGGGTGCTGCATAGTTTAGTCAGTTAAGCATCCAACTTCACCTCAGGTGATGATCTTGCAGTTTGTGGGTTTGAGCCCTGCGTCTGCCTCTGTGCTGACAGCTTGGAGCCTGGAGCCTGCTCTGGAATCCGTGTCTCCCTCTCTCTCTGCCCCTTCCCTGCTTGCACTCTGCTCTCTCCCTCTCAAAAATAATAAAACATTAAAAAAAATTGTAGGGGCAGTGGCAAAAAAAATTATTTTATTTTATTTTAATTAAAAAATTTTTCTTTACATTTTTTATTTATTTTTGAGAGACAGAGACAGCATGAACAGGGGAGGGGCAGAGAGGGAAAGAGACACAGAATCCAAAGCAGGCTCCAGGCTCCAAGCTAGTGGTCAGCACAGAGCCTGACACGTGGCTCGAACACACAAACTGTGAGATCATGACCTGAGCCAAAGTCAGATGTTCAACTGACTAAGCCACCCAGGCGACGCCCCCGCCAAAAATTTTTAAATAAAAAAAAATTCAAAAGCATCCCTAATTTATGGTGGAAAAAAAACCAGGGCAGTGGTTGCCTTCAGGGGTGTTGGACTGACTAGAAAGGAGCTTGAGAGAACTTTCTAGAGTGATGGTAATGTTCTCTGTATCTTAACAGGGATCAGGTTACACAACATTTGCCAAAACTGATCACATGACATATTTTAGATCATTGCATTCCACAATTTTACCTAAAAAGGGGGGGGGGATATTGAAGTCTAGTTAATAATATGCATGTTCAGAACTAAATAAGGCTTGCAATCTCCTTTGAAATGAACCAACAAATAAGACCGATCAATGAATAGAGAGGTATGTGGGAAGATGGACAGATTTATGATAGAGCAAACATGGCAAAATGTTCATTGCAGCAAGCAGACGTGAATACATGGGTGTTCATTGTACAAGTCCTTCAACTCTTATGTGTTGGAAATTTTCCATATTATAATACTGCGCAGTGAATCAGAAAGGGACACATTTATTACGGTGTCTTTGTTTTTCTTTTGCATTATACTGAGCTTCAGGAGATGACTGCCGCCTATCAGGCTTTTAGTCCCCTGAAAAGGAAATGGACTACAGACCAAAAGCATAAAACAGGCTTTAAGGGATGAGGCCCAAACATAATCTGAGAAGTCTAAATCCCTTTCCGTAGATGATGAAGGGCATTTGCACATGTGGCCATAAGCTGGTTGTATCTTCACAACACAAGGGACAGTAAGAGCAGGCAAGGACAGAGGAATGAATGTGCATCACCAGCGTTACTGAAAACCGACAACTACGTAAGTGCTGTGCAATGTCTACAGGAGGCTGTGTTCCATGTTGCTGTAACCTGAATCTGAGTTTGGCGGGCTCCAGGAGAAAGCACTGCGGGGGCGGTAGAGCGCTTTAAACACCAGGGTGGACGCGACCCTGTACAAGGGATTCTCTCCGTCTATCGCCGCGTTCATTCCAGCGGGGGACAGACGGACACTGCAAGAGTAATGCACAACTCATTTTGCAAGGAGACCAAAACCCAGGCCACACCATCAGCAGGCCCAGTAAGTCACAGCCTCTTCTCTGCTAACGGAGGGCAAGAGGATCCGAGGCACCTCCTGGCATGGAGACTGGGGAGCAGCGGTTCATCCCCTGGAAGGCGGGAGATGCCGGGAGATGCCGAGCGGCTCTGGGAAGACAAGTGGTGGGAAGCTTCCACTAGAAATGAGCTCCTCTGTCTCACTGGTCCTGTAAGCAGGAGACCAGGAGACCGCCTGTACCCGTCCCCAGCTCTGGGCGGACCGTGTGAACAAGGGAAACCAGCGTTAAGCCAAGTCAATTTTCCCTGAAGTTAAGATAAAAACAATCCTGTTCACTCAAACACCACCTGACCCAGGGCCTCCTGCTTTTAGATCAGAAGATAAAGGCCTCCAGGAATTCCACAGGCTCCCTGGGCAAACGACACGCAACACTGTCACATTAGATTCCATCTAAGATACAGATGAGGACGATAAGAAGGGTTTTAAGGAGACCGAAAGGTTTTCTGCCTTGGGATTCGAGGCTTATCTTTAACTCCTTTGGTGATGGCAGCAAGCAGGGAGGCGCTTCCAGCAGCGCTCGAACAGAGGAGAGGGCGCTTCAGGGCAGCCCCCCCCCCCCAAGAGCCAAGCGAGCCGTTACCTGCGAAGCCCACTGGATCTGTGTGTGCCAGGCCCCCAGCAGGGCGTCATAGAACTCGGTGAGCCGCCGGTCCAGGGGGAGGTCGCTGTGGGACAGCTCCCGCCACGTTGCTAAAAGCCGCGCCTGCAGAGGAGAGAGGGGATCCCAGAGTGGGTGAGACACGCTGCCCACTAGCGCTGCCCTGCCCCCCAGCTAGGCGAGCGACTTCAGCGCCTAAGGTCCCAAGCAGTCCTGTGCCCACTGAGGACCATTTCCTTCAAAGGCGGGGAAGGGGGGTCACAGCCACCTGCTCTGACCATCAATCAGAGCGTGAATCCCTTGCCCTCCCAGGGCTCCCTTTTTCTTTCATCTTGTCCCAACAGCACGCCGAGGTCCTTCTGCAGGGCATGCCACACTCCCCCCTCCCATGGACCCTCCGAGTGCGCATGTGTGTGCACCTCGTCTCCAGGTCCCAACTCCACTGCTCAAAGATGCGTGAGGTTGCACTCGGGAAATAAGTTAGCCCGGGGAAGCTGTCACGTTTTTTTTGGTTTTGTTTTGCTTTTTGTTTTTTACCTATCGTCAACGACTCTAGAAAACAAAACCTTCTTACAGCTTCCAGAGGGCACCGTAAGGCCCAAGAGATTACTCTCCTATAACTATAGCTATAAACACAAAATATGCTGAAAACTGAGGGCTTGCTTCCCACCCCACCCGCCAACGCTGGCAAAGAAATGAATCCACAGGCTGGACCAAGATCACCCCCTACTGGCTAACGAAGAGGCGGCGGCCAGAGGGCAGGAGAGCAGCTCTCTCCCCTGGAGTACAATCGCCGGGGTTCTGCAGCCCAGCGCTGGGCGCTTCCACCGCAGGAGCGCTCCTGGCTTCTCACCTTGTGACACTTGTAGTAGTAGGCGAGCAGCTGGGGCATCCGGTCAATTTCAGTAAACACCTTCACAAACATTTTGGACTGATCTAGAGGAGAACAACAGAAAACATGCACATGCTGTTACCAGCTTTCCTGTTGCAGGCAGGAGAAAGAGTTCACCGGGCTAAATGTGGATCCGTGTAAGCTCCTGTGGGGAACTTCTTACCTACACGGTGAATTAACTCATGCATGGACAATAAGAATCTGAAAAATAAGATAAGGGCAGAAGACGTAACTCAATCAGACCCTGCAAGCCTTGGCTTGTTTAAATAATGCGTCAGTAAGCATCACTGACAGAGCTGAGATCCTACATCAGCAAAGGCACTGCTGTATGTGAATAGTGAAAAGAGTTCAAATCAGGGCTGCGGCTGGGGTGGGGGGGGGGCGGAGGGGCGGGCCTGGGTTGCAAAATCGAAGGGGACTCTCACTCTCAGGGTTGCACAAAGGGCAGAGGGCGCGCTTCCTTAGATTTTTGTGCTTTAGGCATTTCACCTGCCTCACCTCATCCTGGCTCTGACTAGAATCATAAAATGTCAGCGACAGAAAGATATCTAAAAAACCATCAATGGACCTGATTTCATAGGTGAGGAAAGTGCAGCCCAGAGAGCTTCAATCACTTGCAGAGGTCAATGCCAGGACTGCTGACTGAACCATATGAAACTACTGCTATTCAACCATTTAGACCTACAACCACAGCAATGTCATACGACTCAATCTAATATTTGTATGAACTAAAAACTGCTGACACAAGCACACATTCTGCCTGGTGCCAAGAATCATGATGTTCGTTGAGGCCCCAGGGCCTTTGCACTTACTATCTGGGATGATCTTTCTGGCTCTCTGTGTGGTTCTCTCCTTATCAGGAGGGCCTTTCCCAGTCAATTTAGAAACTTATTAGGTTTCTCCTGTTATTTATTTCCTATCATATCTTCTCCTTCATAGAATCAATCAAAATCTATATTATTCTATTTAGTTATGTGATAGTTTGCCTTTCTCACCCTTAGAAATACAAGCTCCAGGAGGCTGTGACCTTTCATGTTTTATCTCACACTGTTCCCAGAAACTAGCACATCACACTACAAAAAGAAATGTATTAAGGGGCGCCTGGGTGGCTCAGTTGGTTAAGCATCTGACTCATGAGTTTGGCTCAGGTCATGATCTCATGGTTTGTGAGATCAAGCCCCAAGTCAGGCTCTGTGCTGACAGTACGGAGCCTGCTTGGGATTCTCCCCCGTCCACCCCACCCCTCCCCACACTCTCTCTCTCTCTCTCTCTCTCTCTCTCTCTCTCTCTCTCTCAAAATAAACTTTTAAAAAATGTAGTAAATTAATGACTATTTTAAATACCACCGTTTTTCAGCAACATAAATAGCATGTTCATAGTGGAAAAAATGGAAAATAAATACGAAGAGAAAACTGCCTACAATCCTATCACACTCTGTAAAACACTGTCAACATTTTGGTGTGTTTTTAGATCAAAAGTACTATGTTTACTAGTCTAAATATACAATCACAACTTTAAAAAAAAATCTCCACTGGACAGAGTAGAACTTGTTATTTCTTGAAAAAAGTAATAAAGCAGAATCTGGTGATATAGCAAACCCAGTGAGGTAAAGTGTTGAAAACCTTACAGGTAACAGGTGAGTCTTTAGCCCTTACAGAGGAGTTCAAGTTTTTCAAGGGTAGTACATTCAACTAAACACAAATTTGTAAAACGAGGGGAAGTTCTTGACTTAGACAAAAAAGCGAGGAAACTTACTTTGGCGACCCTAACGCGGGGTTTCAGCTCCTGACGATACCACCAGCCACCACACAAGGCACTGCCTGAGCACCTGCCTGGGGGAGAGCCACCTGCCAGGGGCAGGGGCAGTGGGAGGCGGGCAGGGGTCTGGTGGTGGACGTCCTGCTGGGCAGCCACACCCCGCGGCCCTTCTGCTGACAAACCGCTGGCTGTTCGCTGAGGGACAGCGCCCCTGCCTCTCACTGTCCCATTTTCCTTTTCTCCCCCCAGAGCAAAATATTTAGTTTATATTACTAAACAGTACCATTAGCACTTTCCTATAGCTGCTGGTAATTACACATACATATGACAAAGCAAATGTCAATTGTCTTTATCAAAGAATAGTGGTATTTATTCCTCTTTTGGTTTTTGTTACCGCTTTTACTGAGGAACAGTTGACATAACATCACGGTCTACGATGAAAGCACAGAGCATGTTGGTTCAAGCAACACATACTGTGACATGATTACAATAGGTTCAGCTAACGTCCATTTTCTCACATAGACACAATAAAAAGAAAAGAATAAAGGACAAAAAAATTCTTCTTGAGAGGAGAACACTCCAGATTTACTTTTGTATTATGAACAGGGCAGTATAACAGATCTACAGCTGTGGTCTGTATCACACAGCAGCCAGCTGCAGCCATCCCTAGTGCCTGTTACCTTATCACTGACGTCTGTACCTTTCTCATTTTTTTTAAAGTAGGCTTCACATCCAGTGTGGAGCCCAGTGTGGGGCTTGAACTCATGACGCTGAGATCAAGATCTGAGCTGAGATCAGGAGTCAGACACTTAACTGACTGAGCCACCCAGGCACCCCGAAGTTGACATATTTTGACCACTTTCCATTTAAATGCTTCCAGTGAAGCTGACTCTATTCCTGGCTCCACGGCACAGCCAGGACCGGGCCTCAAATCCATCTGATCCGAGAAATTGATTCAGAGACGCAACAGCCCACCCATCAGTGCCATCAAGATGAATCCTGGGACCTCTTCTTAAGCTCTGAGGATGGAAGCCTGGAACTTCAAGGGCCACGTGCCAAGCGCACCTGGAAGTAACGTCAGCACACAGAGAGACCCAAGAAATGGTAAGAGAGAGACGAGGTCCTAATGACATAGTTTGTGCCCTGGATCAGCAAGACCTACGCCTGAACTTCTCAGTTCCGTAAGCAATATATATTCTCTCTCCCTCTCCCTTCTCTCTCTGCTTTCTCCCTCTCCCTCTCCCTTCCCCCCTCCCTCCCTCATTCTCTCCCTCCCCAACTTGTTCATTTTCTCTCTCTCTCAAAAATAAACATTTAAAAAAATTAAACAGAAAAACAATGGCATAAGAGAATGGGAAGGGGAGAGAGAGTGGTATGAAAGCGAAATCTTTAGCTGTAACAACAGGAAGTCAAGAATGCCTAAAATAAATATACAAAGAAATAAAATAATACACATACTATGCGGAAATATAAAGTGAAACACCAGAGACTTAAAAGCCATCTCCTGGGGTCAAGACCGGGGAATGAGGCGGTGGAGGAAAACGTTATATTCCCCTATAAGACCTCCAGTACTGTTTAACCCCTCTAACACTGTAGGTGACGGGAACAAATCTTAGCTGAATTCAAGAAGAAGAGAGATGAAACCAACGAAGTCATTTGTGGGTCTGGACTCCCAACTTTAGCTCCATCTGCTGAGCAACAGGGCTTCTCAGAAATCTGCTGCTAATCTCATTCAAATTGAACCTTCGAGAATTCCTGACTGGCCTCTTAGGAATTCTTCCCTTTGGGCGATGGTAAGATCCCCGAAGTCTTGCAGGGGCAGGGGTCCAAGAGAAAGGAATAGTGTTCACCTAGTCCCTCCGCAGGAGTCAGGAGCACAGGAACCGTACGGTACCCACTTTACTGAGAAGGAAACTGAGGTCTCATTGCTAGGAGGCAGCAGCCCAAAGATTTCAAAATTGGCCTGTCCATCTCCCAAGTCAACGCTCCCACTCGGCCACACTCCTCAGCAGACTTACTGTAAGTTAGTCTGTTCAAGGCAAACCATGCTCGGTCCCCAGCTCTGCTGTCCAGCCTCATCGCCGACCATTCACTCAACGTTCACTCCATTAAAGTGGGCTTAACAGTCATTCCCAAAACCGCCGCTGAGGGTTTTCATTTCTATACCACTCATGGGTATGGTGTTCCATCTGCCACAAACGTTTCTCCTTGCCTATCAAATCCTTCACCCATGGAGAAAGGCTCATGCTACAGTGCTCACTGGGGGAAAATCAAGGCACAAAATTGTACATACTCAATGTATATACTTGCCTTAAAAGATAAAGGCGCGCACACACACACACACACACACACACACACACACACACACGAAAATAACTGGAAGGAAATGATGAGGGAGGATAAGGCAAGCTGACAGACTCAAAATCGCAGCCCCTACCCCCAGGCAGGATGTGTGTGACATTCCTCCACACTCCACGCTGCCCAAGAACAAAGGAAAGGGAAAAAACCAAATGGTTAACTCATAGAGATCATAGCCTGCAGGACCTAAGTCTCCATCTATTTACAAATATCTTAGCAAATCACAAGAAAAAGGCAATTTTATCAATAGCCTAATCCCCAGAAACCTATATACTCCTTTTTCCTAGAGCCCCAACATCATCCCTCCATAGCAATTTGGGAAACCCAGGCAGAAGGAAATGGCAGCGAGAACTCAATTTCCTTATGACCTGCATTCATTGACAGATACTTGAGGCAGGCTGAATAATGTGTTCTCCAGGAACTCCCTACTGCCTTAATGCTAGTGCTTTGCTAGAGGGCCAACAACCCTGGCTAGACAAGAGCTAGGCCTCCGGGATCCTGGGATTCTTCTCTAGCACATGAAAATCTCACTGGAAACTTCCCGGGACTTTATCTTCCCCCAGCGCCAAAGTACACAACTAGTCTCTCCCCGTGGTGCCTGGGCAGCTCCCCGGCCCAGAGGTGCTGTCCCCATGCCTTCATAAAATCACCTTTTTGCACTAAAGACATCTTCAAGAATTCTTTCTTGGCCGTCCCCACCAACACCCCAAAAACCTCATCATCAAATACTAATAGTCATCTCTTGGTGGGGAGTTCACTGGTAAATCATTTTGTTTTGTATCTGTGTGTATCTTTCCAATTTTCAATAACCTGTATACGTATTACTTTTATGACCAGAGACAATTAAAAAAAATTTAATTCATCTAAATTTCAAAGTTCTGAACACATACTAGCTCTTTCAGAAAAGCTTCCTGCCTGTCGTCATCTTTCATCCCCGGAGGGCTAAGGCGATTTTCACATTCCATCTCGTAATGAAATTATTTGTGTACTTGTTCTCTCCCAGCCTCACCCTCAACGGAGCTGCAAGGTCCTTGAAGTCAGCAACCTTACCTCAGTCATCTCTGCATTCCCTGCTGCTGCTCACAGAATTAATATTTTGAAATAATATTTAAAAGTGAGTTGCCCTTTCGAAATTCCTTTGAATTACACCCGACGGATTTGTAAAAAAGCAAACAAACTCAAGCCCTAAATGTTCACATATTTGGTGGCCTGAGGAATAAGTAAATGACTCGGTAAACATCGGCATTCCACACATAGCGAGGGACGCTAGCAGCCAAATTATGGCATTAATATCAAGTAGTTTCTCACATAGTTTCCTAAGGGCAGAGGAAATGACTAAATGGAAGACTTGCTTCCAGGCGGACTGCAGAAAGGCCAGCCAGGCAGCCTCGGGGCGCCCCTGCCCAGCGCCACCACCGGCGCTCGCCTGCCCCCTTCTGGCCAAAACTCACATGCCACAGTTTCAGAATGAAATAAAAAAGAAGAAAAAACAATGTTTAACTGCACGAACAGGTATCCAACCTTTTATTTATTTTTCATGTTTATTTATTTTTAAGAGAGAGGGGGAGAGACAAAGCACAAGCCAGGGAGGGGCAGAGAAAGAGATGGAGACACAGAATCTGAAGCAGGCTGCAAGCTCTGAGCTGTCAGCACACACAGAGCCCAACGCGGGGCTCGAACTCACAAGCTGTGAGCTCATGACCTGAGAAGAAGTCAGACGGTTAGCTGACTGAGCCACCCACGTGCCCCAGGTATCCAACTTTTTAAATCTGCTGAGAAGGAAAAATCTGTGACAGCAGCTATTGTGAAGACAACCCAGCTGGACTTTGGAAATCTGTCGGTGGAACTCACTTTGCTGGGCAAGAATCCATGAGTTAGAAGATGGCCATTTGCCCTTAAAATGCTTATTATTTTCCTAAGATCGCTGAGATAAATAAATCTTCCTGCTACGTGTAAGATTGTGCTATAAAAAGTTGCTTCAATTGAACTGACTTCATTGGTTGGCTGTGTAAAATGAACTAGCTACGTGGACTTGTCACTCGAAGCAGAGATGGAAAAGGGGGAACATGGAGATGTGCTAATTGAACAGAGATATCCCTTTAAAGACTGTCAGAAAAAAAAAAAAGCAGCTTGGCCTTCAGTTAAGATGGCTGATCAAAGAGCACATTACTCTGGGGGAAAACCCTTCCTGAGGTTCACCAAAATTCACGACCCAGAGAAAAACCCAACACCATTCCATCTGTGTTGGGACCAGGAGAAAATCTGTACTAAGGAACTCAGGAGAAAGTGATCAGATCTTCGGTCACTTTGGTCCAAGGTGAGTGGGGATGCCAGGAGCACTCGGGATGCCGGGAGCACTCGGAATGCCGGGAGCACTCGGAATGCCAGCACGGACAGCTGAGCACTGGCAAGGAGTGGGGAGCACACTGGGCGCACAGGATGTTCTGGGCCAGGGGAGTGGAGGAAGCCCCTTCCACCTCCGCCCAGCGGTGGCTGAAAAGTGCCATCTCCCCCTTCTGAATCCATCCGGCCCACAAAGAGCGGGTCGGAATCAAGGCTGATTTAAATTTGTGAACAAAAGTAGTCAAAACTAGCTTGCCCTCACTACCACAGCCCATAATCCTGACCCAGAGGGCATCTTCAAACTGGGCACCATCCAGCGTCAAGCTGCAAGCCCCATCCGAAGGAAAGGAAAACCACCCTGAATTACTTCTCAAACTCTTCCCCCTCCAAAAGAGAGTAGGAAACACTTTCCAACTCATTCTATAAAGTTAGTATTAACCTGATACCAAAGTCATATAAAGGCATTATAAGAAAAGAAACCTACAGACCAACATTCCTGATAAATATTGATGCAAAAGTCCTCCGTAAAACAACAGTAAACCAATTTCAACAACACATTAAAAGGATTATACTCCATAACCAAGTGGGATTTATTCCTGAGATGCAAGGATGGTTCAATATATGAAAATCAATGTAATATGCTATATTAACAGAGTGATGGGAAAAATCCACATGATCATCTCAAATAATGCAGAAAAGCACTTGATAAAATTCAAAACCTTTAGTGATATAATTGAACAAACTCTGAACAGAAGTAAACTATGTCAACATAATAAAGGCCGTATAGGAAAAGCCCCCAGCTGACATAATAGTCAATGGTGAAAGATCATTTCAAATTCTTCCTCTGAGATCAAGAACAAGATAAGAATGTCTGCTTTTGCCATCTCTATTCACCTTAGTACTGGAAGTCTCAATCAGAGAAATAAGGCATGAAAAAGAAATAAAAAGCATTCAAATAGAAAAGGAAGAAGTAAAATTATTTTTGTTTGCAGATGATATGATCTTATGATCATAAAATCCTAAAGATTCCATAAAAAACTCATTAGAATAAGTGAATTCAGCAAAGATGCAGGATACAATATCAACACATAAAAATTAGTTGTATTTCTATACAGTAATAACAATCCAAAAAGAAAATTTTAAAAACAATTTAATTTATAATAGCAGCAAAAATATATATATATACTTAGGAATAAACATAACCAAGGAGCTGAAAGATTTGCACTTTGAAAATGACAAAACATCGCTCAAAGAAATTAAAGACACAAATAAATGAAAAGACATCCAGGTTCAAGGACTGGAAGAATTAATACTGTTAAGATGGTAATACTACCCAAAGCCATCTACAGATTCAATGCAATTCCTATCAAAATCTCAATGGTGGTTTCTGAAAAAACAGAAAAACCCATCCTAGAATTTATATGGAATGTCAGGGGACCTCAAAGAGCCAAAAAAATATTGAAAAAGAAGAGCAACATTGGTGGTCTCACACTTCATCATTTCAAAACTTACCACAAAGCTACGATAATCAAAACAGTGGGGGTGAGGGGGGGAACAAAGCAAAACAGTGTGGTACTGGCATAAGGATAGACGTGACCAATGGAAGAGAACAAAGAGCCCAGAAATAAACCTTCACAAAGACAGTCGCATGACTTTCAACAAGGTTGCCACAACCATGCAGTGGAGATGGACAAAAATGGTACACAGAAAACTGGACATCCACATGCAAAAGAAAGAAGTTGGACCCTTACCTTACACCACATACAAAATTAACTTAAAATGGATCAGGGGCACCTGGGTGGCTCAGTCAGTTAAGCATCTGACTTCAGTTCAGGTCATGATCTCGTGGTTTGTGGGTTCAAGCCCCGCTCTGTGCTGACAGCTAGCTCAGAGCCTAGAGCCTGTCTTCAGATTCTGTGTCTCCCTCCTCTCAGAGCCTCCCCTGCTCATGCTGTCTCTCTTTCTCTCTCAAAAATAAATAAACTATTAAAAAAATTTTATAAGTTTTTTTAAATATTTTATTTATTATTTTTGATACAGAGAGAGACAGAGCATGAGAGGGGGAAGGGCAGAGAGAGAAGGAGACACAGAACCGGAAGCAGGCTCCAGGCTCTGAGCTGTCAGCACAGAGCCCGATGTGGGGCTCAAACCCAAGAACGTGAGATCTGACCTGAGCCGAAGTCGGAGGCTCAGCCGACTGAGGCACCCAGGCGCCCCAAAAAATTTTTAAGGGGCGCCTGGGTGGCTCAGTCAGTCAAGCCTCCGAACGGCTCAGGTCATGACCTCACGTTCATGGGTTTGAGCCCCACGTCGGGCTCTGTGCTGACAGCTAGCTCAGAGCCTGGAGCCTGCTTCTGGTTCTGTGTCTCCTTCTCTCTCTGCCCCTCCCCTCCTCGTGCTCTCTCTCTGTATCAAAAATACATTTTAAAAAACATTAAAAATTTTAAAAAAATTTTTAATTTTTTTAAAAAATAAAATGGATCAAAGAGATAGATGTAAGAGCTAAGACTATAAACTCAGGGAAAAAAATGGGAAAAGCTTTAAGACATTGAATTTGGCAATATTTTTTTTTTTTAACTATGACACCAAAACACAGGCAACAAAATACAAAACAGATACACAGGATTGCATCAAAATGTAAGACTTGTGCATCAGGGGTGCCTGAGTGGCTCACTCGGTTGAGTGTCTGACTGGCTCAGGTCATGATCTCACAGTTTGTGAGTTCGAGCCCCATGTCAGACTCTGTGATGACAGCCTAGAGCCTGCTTCTGATTCTGTGCCTCCCCCTCTCTCCCCCCCCCCCCCCCGCTCATGCTCTGTCTCTGTCTCTCAAGAATAAACAAACATTAAAAAATATTTTTAAAAAGACGACTTCTGCTTCAAAGGACCCTACAAACAGAATGAAAAGAAAACCCACAGAATGGGAGATTTGCAAATCATATACCTGCCCGGGGATTATATCTAGAATATATAACAAACTCCTACAACTCAACAAAAAATAAACAACCTGATTTTTTTAAATGGGCAAAGGACTTGAATAGACATTTCTCCAAAGAAGATAGACAAATGGCCAACAAGTTTATGAAACTATATTCAATATCATTAATTATTAGGCAAATTCAAGTCAGTATCAAAATGAGATACCACTACACATCTATTATCAAGAAAGCAGAAAATAACACTATGTCAAGAAAGATGTGAAGGAACTGGAACTCTCGTACATTGCTGGTGGGAACGTAAAATGATGTGAGTCCTATGGAAAACATTGAGATGGCTTCTCAAAACATAAAAGGAGAATTATCTTGTGATCCAGGAATTCCACCTCTGGGCATATACCCAAAGGAACTGAAAGCTGGGACTCAACAGGTATTTGTACACTCATGTGCATGGCAACACTGTTCACAAGAATCAAAAGGTGACAGTAACTCAACTGTCCGTGGACAGAGGAACAGAAAAACAAAAGGTGATCTATCCATCCAACAGAATAATATTCAGCCTGAAAAAGGAAGGAGATTTTTATACACATTACAACATGGATGAACCTTGCTAAGGTTCATGGATGCTAAGTGAAATGAATCAATTACAGAATGACAAATACTGTAGGATTCCACTTATATAAGGTATCTAGAGTAGTCAAATTCATAGAGACAGAAGGTAGAATGGTAGATGCCTAGGGGCTGGGGGTGGGGGAATAAGGAGTTGGTGTTCAGGGGTGCCTGGGTCACTCAATCAGTTAAGTGGCTGCCTCTTGATTTTGGCTCAGGTCATGATGTCACGGTCAGTTTGTGAGTTTAAGCCCCACATCAGGCTCTACTCCTGCAGCACCAAGCCTGCTTTAGATCCTGTCTCCTCTCTGCCCCCCACCACTCAGCTCACATGTGCACACACACACACAGACATATACACACTTGCTCTTGCTCTCTCTCAAAATAAACAAATGTTGGGACACCTGGGTGGCTCCATCAGTTAAGCGTCCGGCTTCGGCTCAGGTCATGATCTCACAGTTCATGGGTTCGAGCCCCATGTTGGGCTCTGTACTGATGGCTAGCACAGAGCCTGGAGCCTGCTTCAGATTCTGTATCTCCCTCTCTCTCTCTCTCTCTCTCTCTCTCTGACTCTCCCCTGCTCACGCTGTCTCTGTCTCTCAAAAATAAATTTAAAAAAAAAAAAATCAAAATAAACAAATGTTAAAAAAATTTAAAAAATAAAAGGAGTTGGTGTGTAATGGGACAGACTTTCAGCTGAGAAAGATGAAGAGTTCCGGAGATGGTTGGTGGTGATGGTTACACAACACTGTGAATGAATTTCATGCCATTAAATTGTACACTCAAAATTCATTAAGATGGTACATTTCATGTTAGATGTATTCTACTACAATTCTAAAAAACTGTTTTAGAGGCACATGGGTGGCTCAGTCGGTCGAGCCTCTGACTTTGGCTTAGGTCTGATCTCACCATTCATGGGTTTGAGCACTGCATTGGGCTCTGTGCTGAGAGCTCAGAGCTTGGAGCCTGCTTCAGATGCTGTGTCTCCCTCTCTCTCTGACCCTTCCCTGCTCATGCTGTCTCTTTCTCTCTCTTAAAAGTAAATAAACATTAAAAAAAAAATTTCAAGGGGCAGCTGGCGGCTCAGTCGGTTAAGCATCCCACTTTGGCTCAAGCCATGATCTCATGGTTTGTGGGTTTGAGCCCCGCATCGGGCTCTGTGCTGACAGCTCAGAGTCTGGAGCCTGCTTGCTTCAGATTCTGTGTCTCCCTCCCTCTGCCCTGCCCCACCTCGTGCTCTGTCTGTCTCTTTCAAAAATAAATAAACATAGAAAAAAAAAATTTTTTTTTTACTTTTTTAAAAAGAAAGAGCACTTCAAAGATTTAGCCTAGGAAAGAGAAGTAAATGTTAGGCTATCACTGCCTCACACTCCCAAGGGAATAACATACAGTATATGCTTTCCTTAACAGAACCTAAGGCAAGGCGCCTGGCCGGCTTAGGCAGCAGAGCATGAGACTCTTTGATTTCAGGGTCCGGAATTCGAACCCCACGTTGGGTGTAGAGATTACGTAAAAACAGAAAACAAAAAACAAAACAGGAGATAGAAAAGGAGGCTGGCAGACCTATGGAAAAAAACATTAGCAAGTAAATAACAATATCACAAAAATGAAGAATTAAACAGGAGACCAAAGAGCAGAACAGATACTTTAAAAAATGCTGTTGGTAAAATGGGAAGCAATTTTTTGAGGGGAAAAAAAAAAAGACTATGGGAGAGCTGGTAAAGAGCTAAAAATAGACCAGCGAGAACATGACATCTAGGGAGGGGTAAACAGAGAGCTAATGGACAGATGGTTGATGTTCTTAAAGATGGAAAAGAAAACAAATAGAATAGAAAAAAAGAGTTTTTGGGGAAAGGAAATTTTCTAGAAATGGAGAAAGACATGAATCAGCAAATATTTTTCCCAAACTGAAAAATAATCTAGTGAAGTAACTTAACTTTAAGGCAAAAGAAAGAATCTTGTAGGCCAGAAGTCAGCAAACTATGAGCCAGCAGGCCAGACAGCACTTGGTTTTGTCATTTTATGGGAACGCGGGTTCTGATGCCCACACAGGCTTCCGCACTACAACAGCGGAGTTAAAGTATCGATGACAGGGACCATGTGGCCCAGAGAGCCCAAAATATTTACTACCTGGCTCTTTACAGAAAATGCTTGCTGACTCCTGTTTTAACTATTCATGGAAAAGAAAAACAAAAACAAAAGCAAGCCAGTCTCATATTTATCAGCAAAATATAGCTGGCAAAAGATACGAAAGCAAGGTCTCCCGAATTCTAAGGGAGAAGCTGTGATCCAAAAATTCCAAAAGCAGTTATTGTTTTCTACAAGCAAGAGAAAGACATTCTTGGGGCGCCTGGGTGGCTCAGTCGGTTAAACCTCCGACTTCGGCTCAGGTCAGATCTCACGTTCGTGGGTTCGAGCCCCGCGTCAGGCTCTGTGCTGACAGCTAGCTCGGAGCCTGGAGCCTGCTTCCGGTTCTGTGTCTCCTTCTCTCTCTGCCCCTCCCCCTCTCATGCTCTGTCTCTCTCTGTATCAAAAATAAATTAAAAAAAAAAAAAAAGAGAAAGACATTCTTTACTACATAAATGTGGAGGACATACGTATATTCCCCTTGCCCTTCCTGAGGGGGAAATAATCTGCTTGAAAATAGTCTCCTGGTCATGAAGAGAAGCCTCCAAGAATTAAGAAATGGGGAAGACATGGGCTGGAAAGTCTAAGGCAGTGCTGAATCCATTCAAATAAGGCATTGAGCATAATAACCATGGCAGTTATTGGCTGGAAAGCAGTTATATAAAAATAAAGTATTACAAAATATGAAAATGTTCTAATATTTAAAACTTTAGAGAGAGAAGCCACATGATAAAAAATTAATAATTTGATAGTATGCCAGGATTAACATTCTAGGTACGCAATCTTCTAGACTGAGCAGGGAAGTGGGGTGGGTGGGAAGCAGGAGGAATCAAAGGTCACTAATTGGGGGAGTCAGGTATTGTTTCATTACCAGGCCAATAAATTGAGAAAGAAGCTTAGTTTAGTATCTGAAATAATAAATCACTAGGAAAACTAAAATAAGTTGTATATCTTTCAAACCATCTGAGAAAAAAAACAAAGAAAACAGAAACAGAAAGCAAAAAATGTAGAGACTGAAATTTTCTGTTTAAAAAAACCTAAATGGTATTAAAAAATACAAGAATTAGGAGTGCCTGGCTGGCTCAGTCAGTACAGCATGTGACTCTTGATCTCAGGGTTGTAAGTTCAAGCCCTGTGCTGGGCATTGGAGACATAAGGAAGGAAGGAAGGGAGGGAGGGAGGGAGGGAGGGAAGAAGGGAGGGAGGAAAGCAAGGACTCGATCAAATAACAAAATTCAACCATATGCCATCTCCAATAGCCAAGTCTAAAATAAAATAATGCAAAAAGCTTGGAGGTTGAAAAAAAAAGTGGGTAAAGCCATACTAAAGCAAATACAAACAAAAAGGATCCTCATGAGTTGTAAGAATAATATTAGGAATGCTATTAATAGATCTCCCATACTAGTAGATCAGAGGAAATTAAAATAATACTTGATAAGGGTCAAAACTCATCAAACAGTACACTTAAGTGTTGGGAGCCATTTCTGAACTCACTGAGTTGAGAAAACTCCTTGTGAGGTTAAGGATGGTTTTGCACAGCCTCCCGCTGTCAGATGGTGACCAATGTCTACCCCTCATTCAATTATTTTTGCTTGAGCACCGACCCCCCAAGGCACCTTGCTGATTGGTATCAGGAGTGATTTGTCCCCTTATTCTGGCCCTGAAATGCTGATTGCACCTTGTGAAGGAACTTATTGTAGGAACTTCTTTTGTGTTTATGGGAGCAAACATTATATTTCCTGAGAATCCTGTTTTTCTTATACTTCCCCTTAAGCAAGCAGGTTATTGACCCCTGCTCACAAAGAACTAACTTTTGCCCTTGCTATGCTAAAAACATTGTCTTGTATTCGAATGCTGAAGGTAACGTTCCTTCCCCATAGGATAAGCATCTAAATCACCTACATCTATCACTATTGATAAAGATTATGCATGAATCTTCTACCAATCTATGTTCTGGAAAATTTTTATATGCCAAAGAAATTTGTCATCAGAAATGATTGTCCAAGGCAAATGCCACTTCTGTGCCACACAGTTTTTACCATAAATAAAGCTGACTCTCAGGTCAGAGCAGAGATGCCTGCCTGGTAATCAGAAAGAAACTCATGGCTCTCTCATCTCTCTCGTGCCGACACTGTCCATCCTTCAGGGAACCCTGGACCTGCTGGAGCTGGACTCCGGCACTTAAGACTTGTGGGTTTCTCTAAATGTAAATTTTACCTCAAAAAAAGAGAATCACAAACCAGTACTGAACTCCAGTTATTGATATGAATGCCAAAGTGTTTAAGAGTGAAATATGCTGATATCTATCAGTTACTCTGACATTCATCCAAAACAGACATGGATGGAGAGAGAGATGGATCAGTGGATAGCTAAGTGACTAAGCAAATGTGGCAAAACGCCAGGCTAGGATCTAGATGGTGTGTCTGTCGTACACTGATTTCACCTTTTCTGTAGGTTTGAAAATGCTCATCATATAAAATACTGAAAAAAGGCAACCACCCCAAAACTTACAACTTAACTTCCAATCTATGTAATTTAATCCACATGAAGACATTCAAAAGGCTGAAGACATGGAAAGCCCTACTTTGGTAAAGAGGTGCACGCAGAGAGGAAAAAGGGCCAGCACTCACCTACAGACTGGGCGCTGAACACCGCCACGATCTGCGGGGAGGCCAGCGCCTCCAGCCTGTTCTTCAACGCCTCCAAGTGCACGCACTTTTCTGAGTAGTCTGGTGTATCCACAAGCATCATTAAGCTGTTCTGCATACCTGTCAGCTTGGCAGAAATCACAGCTATGTCCTATAAAAAGACCAGAATTGGAGATATTTACTTTAAAAGACCCCGGTTACTTCAATTAAGAATGGACAAAATACAGAGCACCTGCTGGTGTAGTTGGTAGAGCATGTGACTCCTGATCTCAGGGTTGTGAGTTCAAGCCCCGTGTTGGGTGTGGAGTCTACTTAAAAAAAAAAAAAAAAGGACAAAATACATGAAAAGACAATTCATAAAATTAAAACAAGTTTTCCTAACAAAGTGGAAAAACCCTGGAAAAATTATAATAGCTATCATTGGTGAGGGTATGAAGAAAAAAGTCTATATGGTACCATAAATTTACACTGTCTTTCTAGAAAACAATTAGCAATATGCATCAAGAGTCTTGAAAACTATTTCTATCTTTTGATCTGGTATTTCGTTTCCCAAAAATATGTCCTAAAGAAACAATCAGAAGCGGGTGCCTGGCTGGTTCAGTTTGTAGAGCATGATCTCAAGAGTTGTGTGTTCAAGCCCCATGCTGGGTATAAAAATTACTTAAAAATAGAAACTTTTTTTAAAAAAAGAAACAATGAGAGGGACACAGAGATATTCATACATTTTAATTAATTAATGTCATTCTAGTGTTATAATAACAAAAACTTAGAAGTACCCTAAACCTTCCCTGATAACAAATAAAGCAAAGGCTGAGTCCCTTATAATGGCTTTTGGAATACTGTTCAGTCTTTAAAAATCATGTTTTGGGGGGCATCTGGGTGGCTCAGTCAGTTAAGCATTCAACTTCAGCTCAGGTCATGATCTCGCAGCTCATGGGTTCAAGCCCCATGTCGGGCTCTGTGCTAACAGCTCAGAGCCTGGAACCTGCCTTCAGATTCTGGGTCTCCCTCTCACTCTGACCCTCCCCTGCTCATGCTGTCTCTCTCTCTCAAAAATAAATTTAAAAATTTTTAAAAGATAAAAATCATGTTTATGAAAACCATTAATTACAGAGAAACTACGATTTACTATTAAGTAAAGTAAGATAAAAAGAATATAGACACTAGAATATATGTAAATATCTATATACCTGTAATATATGCATAAATACAAAATACATAGGTGCAAAAATGTAAAAAATACACAGAAAAATACCTACTAGACATAAAAAGCATATTACTAGGGTATAGGAATAAGGATCATTTTGTTTTCTGCCTTGCATTTTTCTGAATTTTCCAAATCTTCCAAGATACACATAAATTATGTTTATAATTTGGGGCGCCTGGGTGGCTCAGTCAGTTAAGCATCTGGCTCCTGATTTCAGCTCAAGTCGTGATCTCACAGTTCATGAGTTCAAGCTTTGAGTAAAGCTTTATGTTGAGAGCACAGAGACTGCTTGGGATTCTCTCTCTCCCTCTCTTCCTGCCCGTTTCCCACTTCCATGAGCTTTCTCTCTCTCAAAGATAAATAGACATTTAAAAAAATTATGTCGGGGCGCCTGGGTGGCTCAGTCGGTTAAGTGTCCAACTTCGGTTCAGGTCGTGATCTCAGGCTCGTGAGTTCGAGCCCCACGTCAGGCTCTGTGCTGACAGCTTGGAGCCTGGAGCCTGCTTCAGATTCTGTTTCTCCCTCTCTCTGCTCCTCTTCTCTTTGCATTCTGTCTCTCTGTCTCTCTCAAAAATAAATAAACATTAAAAAAAATTTTTTTAATTATGTTTAGGGGCTCCTAGGTCACTCAGTAGATTAAGCATCTGACTTCAGCTCAGGTCACGATTTCATGGTTCGTGGGTTTGAGCCCCATGTCGGGCTCTGTGCTGACAGCTCAGAGCCGAGAGCCTGCTTTGGATTCTCTGTCTCCCTCTCTCTCTGCCCCTCCTCTGCTCATGCTCTGTCTGTCGAAAATAAATATTTTAAAAAACTATGTTTATAATTAGAAAAAGAGGAAACTAACTTGACAATAAACTATATTAACATAGACATATCAAAAAAAAAAGAAAAGCTACTTTTTAAAAGAGATAAGAATGCAGTAATTGTTTCATTTCAGCATCTACGAGGTGTCTGCAATGTGTCAGATACCCTATTAGATGTTTGAGACACAAAGTTCACAGTGCAGCCCTTCTGTTCACATACAGAAAGATCAGCATACAATGTAGGGTGTGTGGCCCAAGGGGTTCAGGGAGGGAGTGACTGAGCTTGCCCATGAGAGGGTGGGAGCCAGCGGGACGGGTGGCTGCTGCGACGGTTTAGGAGAAAACCAATGGGGAGCTTGCGCAGTGACAGCAGCGGGATCTAAGGAGCAGACGGCTTCAGAGAAAGATCGGGGAGAGGGAGCAGTTAGGGACTGCCGAGGTCTCCGGCCTAGATGCTTACATGGGAAGGGCTGCCATGAACCGAGAGAGGGAGGCCAAAGGCAAGAGCAAATGGGCAGTGGCTCTAGACAGAAAAAACGAATTCAGTTTGCAGTGTCCACGGGGATGTCCAGCTGGAAAGAGGCGATCTTGATCTTGTGGGCAATTAGTTCTCAACATCAGGATAGTTGGGAGGAGAGACACAAGCTTTCTAACTTTTAGCTAGTTAATATTAGGAGTGTACTGATTGCAATCGGAGACTATTTAAGTCCATTCTCTGTCACATACGTGCCAGAAGTCAAGTAAGAGTTGCAACTCCCATCTTTGAAGCCTAAATCAATTAATTACCTTGTCGAGAGCCCAAAGGGGCTCTATGGTACTTAAAGATAAACATAACTGGGGTGCCTGGCTGACTCAGTCAGTTGAGCTCAGGTCATGATCTCCTAGTTCGTGAGTTTGAACCTGCATCGGGCTCTCTGCTGTCAGAAGAGATCCTCTAGTCCCCCCTCTCTGCCCGTCCCCCGTTCTGTGGTAAAGATAAACGTAACCGGTATCAAATAATAGATCGCTAAGTACAAAAACAAGGTGCAGTGGCTCCTGGGTGGCTCAGTCAGTTGAGTGTCCAACTTAGGCTCAGGTCATGATCTCACAGTTCGTGGGTTCGAACCCTGCATCGGGCTCTGTGCTGACAGCTAGCTCAGAGCCTGGAGCCTACTTCAGATTGTCTCCCGCTCTCTCTGCCCCTCCCCCACTCACTCTCTGTCTCCCTCTGTCCCTCAAAAATAAATAAAAATGTTACCAAAAAAATTGAAAAAAAAACAAAAACAAAAAACAAGGTGCACAGCAGCATTCACAAAGTCCTGCCATTTATGGGAACCAACGGGCAGGGATCAGATGTAAGGGTGTATGTGTCGGGAAGGACGGGCATAAAGGTCACACAAGAGTCTGTACAGAGAAGGGAAATGCGGGCACTTGCGGGGGGGCGGTGGGGTCAGGGTTACAGGGAAAACATTTTCACTGTTTATTCCTGTTTACAAATTCTTTCCCCACATGCACTAAGAGCTTTTTAAAAAAAATGTCTAAGTTTTGAAAACGAGCAAAAGAGATGATAAAGAATTTATTTTGCTTAACACCTAAAAAAGAGTTTTTCACAAGACATCATCTGACCTCCTCCTTATAACCAGGTCCCAAAAGCATTCCTATTTGCCACTGTTGGTGGCCCAGGAGGGGTTAAGTACCTTGCCCGGGTCCCATGATGGGTAAGGTCCCTCTGCCCGTGCTCCACACTCTCACTTAATCCATTTTCTCTGCCTTTTTCACTGACGCTTCTCCTGAACTCTGTGACTAGAAGCCTTCTGTCAAGCAGGAGATACAAACTCAAGAAGGTAGAAAGACCCAGGGCAATTTCAGATCTTCCCACCCTCTGCCGGCACACTTCCGAGTGCCGCTTTTTACTATCCCCTATGGTTTCGGGTAAAGGACTTTCTCATCTGCTTCTCCAAACCTCCCATTCCTGCCGGAACAGACCACAACATTCCCCGAACAAAAACACCTACCTGAGTCTTAAAAGTCTCCTCAATGTCGGCACTCAGTGTGCTCCACTTGTCTGCTTCCTGAAGGGACTCTGCGGCGAGCTGCATTCTGGACTTCACCTGGTCGATTTCTATCAACACCTAAAAGAGAAATGAGGGCTCGAAAACTGAGGAAGTGGCAGGTGCCTTTTCTGTACATGGCTACATTGTTCAGCGGGTGCTCAAGACAGCTGTGTGAGCTGCAAGAGCCAAGCCAAGGAGGAGCGTTGAGTGGCCACTAGAATTTGGAGTTCAGGTTGGGGGGGAATGTCTTCCAAAAGTAAGCATCAACGTTTAGGACAGGAGCCAAAATACCTGCATCGATTGGGACGTGTCCTGTTCAAATTTTTTAATGTCCTCCTTGACAAGAATCATCTGCTCCTTCAGAAAAGACGCCTCCTGCTTGAGGGCTTCCACATCACGGAGCACTCTGGGCATGTTCTGAAGAGCCTGGTGACTTGTTTCTGCAGCAAGAACCCAAGAATGAAAGGTGAAGATCGGCCCAAGGATCAGAGATCCATTTGAGTAAGTCAGAAGACGGGAAGGGAATCTTCCCCAAAGCACTACCAACCACACAGTTTTCAGAGCCTGTGGAAAATGGGTGGGTGGCAGATGGAGAGGAGGCGGGCGTGGAGGTGGCCTTGGCCAGGACCATGTCCTCCCCAGTCTGATGGGTGAAGGTCATGTGATTTGACAAGGAAGGAACCATCGACCTGAGCCAACATCAACGGTTTTCCACCACCGAGTGAAAGTGTAACTCTCTCTGTGAGGAGAGAGAACCAGAGAGTCTGAACCTGGGTAGACGCCAGCTACGTGCGCAGTGATTTACAAATGTTCTATCACTTAATGTCCACAGTAATCATGAATAGCCACCTCTTAGAAATAAGAAAACTGGGGCGCCTGGGTGGCTCAGTCTGTTAAAGCGTCCGACTTTGGCTCAGGTCATGATCTCATGGTTCATGGGTTCGAGCCCCGCGTCGGGCTCTGTGCTGACAGCTAGCTCAGAGCCTGGGGCCTGTCTTCAGATTCTGTATCTCTGCTCTCTCTCTCTCTCTGACCCTCCCCTGCTCATGCTCTCTGTCTCTCAAAAATAAGCAAAAAACATTAAAAAAAAATAAAAAAAACAAGAAAACTGAGGCTCAGGGAAGTTGAGTAACTTTGCTAAGATTTCACAGAGTTGAAACCAAGCCTTACATGTGTCTGGCCCATTTGCATTCCACGGTCTTTTCAAAATAGAGTCCATAGACTCTCACCATTCATTGGAGTACAGTTAAATACAGATCCCTAGGCACCTGCCAGAGTTTCTTATTTAACAGGTCTGGTAGGAGATCAAGTGACAGTAAGCAAGCTGCATTTTTTGAGGTGCCTGGGTGGCCCAGTTGACTGTCCAACTCTTGATTTCAGCTCAGGTCGTGGGATCAAGCCCTACATCGTGTTTGGAATTCTCTCTCTCCCCCTCTGCCCCTCTCCCCTTCTCATTCTCTTGAAAGAAAAAAAAAAAAAAAACGAAAGAAAACTGCATTTTTTCACAGACATCCCAAATGCAGAATACAATTTGAACATTTTCACAAACTATGATGTGTTACGTGGAACTGTAAGAGTCAATAGCACACCCTTTTAAGCCTTTAAGGGGCAATTTGATGGGGAATCAACCAAATAAGCCCAGCGTCATCTGCTCTACCAGGGCGATAAATGGAACCTGAACGTCTTGAAGTAGTTGAGGAACCTGTTCATCCAGCTCTGTCATAAAGTAACAATCTCTTTCCAGCACTGACCCCAGGTCAAGTTCTAAGGCTAAGAAAACAAAGACGGACATGGATTTCTTGTGCACAGAGACTGACTTTTAACAGTGTTATGGCCCCAGCCTGGTCTCTGCCTGCCCAACCTCTGTCACTCTTCAGCCCTTGCTGTTTCTGTGTACCTCTTTTCCCCTCTCCACAGCATCCCCAAATTTATTAATGTTTATTTTTGAGAGAGAGAGAAAGTACGGGAGACAGGCAGAGAGAGAGAGAATCCCAAGCAGACTCCATGCTGTGTTCGCAGAGCCCAACACAGGGCTTGAACTCATGAACTGTGAGATCACGACCTGAGCTGAAATCAAGAGTCGGGTGCTTCACTGACTGCGCCACCCAGGTGCCCCTGTATCCATTTTAAAACTATCACTGGCAGTGGTTGCCCCTGGGAGGGAAGGGGCCGCATTTCACTGTGAAGGGGCATGGGTGCACTTTCTCAGATGATGGTAACATCTGTTTCTTGACAGAGGTTTGAGTTATCCTAGCTGTACACATTTGTCATCACGCTCATCAGACAGCATTTGTGCATTTTATCTTAAGTAAATATACACAGTGAAGAAAAAAAGCTGTAAACAAGTAATGAACTTACTGAACTCTATCATGTTTAGGGTAGTAACTGAAATGCACAGGGGTAAAGTATACTGATGTCTACAACTCATTCTTTAATACATCAAAAAACACAGACGGGGGGAGGGGGGTGCCTGGGTGGCTCAGTAGGTTAAGCGTCCGGCTTCAGCTCAGGTCATGATCCCACGGTTCGTGGGTTCGAGCCCTGCGTCGGGCTCTGCGCTGACGGTCAGCTCAGAGCCTGGAGCCTATCTTTGGATTCTGTATCTCCCTCTCTCTCTAACCCTTCCTGCTTGCGCTCTCTCAAAAAAATAACAACAACAACAACAACAAAAACCACAGACGGATGAGTGGAGTGAGGGATTGGTAAGTGGCCACATTTGTGATAACCCAGGAATAGTAAGTGGTTAATTGTGGAGTCCAGGTTGTCGGCATATGAATGTTCGCTACGAATCCTCTCAATGCTCCTCTCCGCTACCCACAGCTGTGCAGTTCAAGACCTCCTGCCATTCTTGATGCTCTCCCCTCTCATCCCTCATTCCAGTCCACCAGCAAGCTCTCCCCATTCTTCCTCCTAAAAATACCATATTCTCACCATGTCCACGGTCATAACCCCAGCTGAAGCCACTATGACCACAGTCTACTCTTCTGGACGGCAGGCTCCAGCAGCACCGAGCCATGAACCAAACATGTCACTCACCTACTTAAAACTCCTCCGATAACATCCTACTACACTTGTTTTGATTCAAATCTAAACTCTTTCAGGTGACATTAAAATCCCTGCATGAACCCTCTTACACTATTGGCGGGAATGTAAACTGGTGTGGCTGCTCTGGAAAACATTGTGGAGGTTCCTCAAAAAATTAACAGTACCTGGGTATCTCAGTCGGTTAAGCATCCGACTTAGGCTCAGGTCATGATCTCATCGCTCAAGGGTTTGAACCCCGCATCGGGCTCTGTGCCGACAGCTCAGAGCCTGGAGCCTGCTTCAGATTCTGTGTCTCCCTCTCTCTCTGTCCCTCCCCCACTCGCACTCTCTCTCTCAAAAAGGAATAAATGTTTAAAAAACAATTTTTTTAAATTAACAGAACTCCCCTATGACACAGAAATAGCACTGCTAGGAATTTACCCAAGGGATACAGGAGTGCTGATGCATAGGGGCACATGTACCCCAATGTTCACAGCAGCACTGTCAACAATAGCCCAATTGTGGAAAGAACCTAAATGTCCATCAACTGATGAATGGATCAAGAAGATGTGGTATCTATGTATACAATGGAGTATTCCATGGCAATGAGGAAGAATGAAATCTGGCCATTTGTAGCAACATGGATGGAACTCGAGGGTACTGTGCTAAGTGAAGGAACTCAGGCAGAGAAAGGCAGATACAGTATGTTTTCACTCAGATATGGAATAGGAGAAACTTTAACAGAGGACCATAGGGGAAGGAAAGGGCGAAAAATAGTTAAGGAGAGGGAGGGAGACAAACCACAAGAGACTCTTAAATACTGAGAACTGAGGGCTGATGGGGGAGGGGAGGAGGGGGTGATGGGCATGGAGGAGGGCACTTGTTGGGATGAGCACTGGGTGTTGTATGGAAACCAACTTGAAAATAACCTATATTAAAATAAATAAATAAATAAATGTTTGTCTCAAAAAAAAAAAAAAAAAAACAAATTCCTGCATGATCTGGCCCCCTATCCAACCTAAGACTGGCTCTCATTCAACACTGGATCTCTGGATCCTGGAAAAGAGTTTGTGCCCAATATTTGTTGACTGAATTCATAAACAAATCAATCCTCCAATTTGGAGCCCTCAACACGACCTCCTTGAACCTCTGCAATAATCTCTCTTTCCCTGAAGACTTGAGCCATTGTCTCATCTTCCATAAAAATAAAGCTCTAGAGGGTGCCTGGGTGGCTCAGTAGGTTAAGAGTCCAACTTCGGCTCAGATCATGACCTCAAGGTTCGTGCGTTAGAGCGCCGCATTGGGCTCTGCAATGGCAGTGCAGAGCCTGCTTGGGACAGTCTCTCTCTTCCTCTCTTTCTTTGTCCCTCCCCCACTCACGCATGCATGCTTTCTCTCAAAACAAATAAACTTAAAAAAAATAATAATTAAAACAAATAAAGCTTTAGATCTCCGAAGGCTTCCCAGTGCCTAATGGCTGAAATCCAAATTCCTTAAGGATAACACAAAGGGCTTTCACAGTCTGATCCCAATCTACTTTTCCGCCTTATCTCCAGCAAGTCTGCCCACTCCCCATGGAAGGGTGATCCTGTGGTAATTATACCAATGACCCACATTTGTTGATGACATTGTGGGAGCTCTGTTGGAACCTCTCACGCTTCTGTGGACTGGCTAGGCCTTTTTATGCTCACACGCCTCTGCATGTGGTGTTCTCTCTCCCTTTAATACCACAGAGGTAGCAAAGTATAATGGATAAGAGCCTGAGCTCTGGAACCAACTGCTTGGGTTCAAATGCAAATGGCCCCACTCCCTAGCAACATGACTGGGGAAGTTACCTCACCCAGCCGTGCTTTCTACAACTCTAAAGTGGGAATAATAACTGTGCCTACCTCTGAGGGTTACTGCCAGGTTCGAATTAGATTATGCACAAAAGGGCCAATATCAGCATTTTGGCCAGCACACAGTTCTTCACTGCGCAGGACTGTCCCAAGCACTGCAGGACACCAAACATCACTGGACACTTCCACTAAATGTCCATCGTTGTGACATTCCTCACCACAGCAACGACTAAAAACACGCTCACCAATTTCCAGATATTGGGGGCTGAGGGAGGAGGCAACACGGCCATCCCAGTTTGAGAACCGCTTAGTTAATACATATAAAGTGTCTGAAAGAGTGCTGAAAACCATAAGAGACTCTTTTTTTTAATAGTTTGTTGTCAAATTAATTTCCATATAACACCCAGTGCTTCTCCCCACAAGTGCCCCCACCATGACCATCACCCCCTCTCCTCCTCCCCCTCCTCCTTCAGTATTCAGTAGTCTCCCTTGATCGATGTCCCTCACTCTCCCTCACTCTCTTTCTCCCTTCCTTTCCCCATGGTCCCCTGCCAGGTCTCTCCTGTTAGTTTTCAGTATTCAGTAGTCTCCCTTGATCTATGTCCCTCACTCTCCCTCACTCTCTTTCTCCCTTCCTTTCCCCATGGTCCCCTGCCAGGTCTCTCCTGTTAGACCTAT
>NC_043707.1:17054594-17116138 GCF_006229205.1 Suricata suricatta
GGGGTACATGTGCTCCTATGCATCAGCACTTCTGTATTCCCTGGGTAAATCCCTAGCAGGGCTATTGCTGGGTCATAGGGGAGTTCTATGGATAGTTTTTTGAGGAGCCTCCACACTGTTTTCCAGAGCGGCTGTATAAGAGACTCTTAAATATTGAGAACAAACTGAGGGTTGATGAGGGGTCGGGGAGAGGGGGAAATGGGTGATAGATATGGAGGAGGGCACTTATTGAGATGAGCACTGGGTGTTATAGTTTATTGTCAGGTTGGTTTCCATATGTTAAAAAATAAAATAAGATTAAAAAAATAAAATAAAAATAAGAGTGCCTGACACATACCAAGGACTCAAATATTGCTATCATATTGTTATTAATGCCCCCCCCCTTTGCCCTGTGAAGTCTTCCTTCAAGGCCTAACACAGAAAAAGCCCTTTACGATTCTCCCAGACATCAGGTCACTGTACACACCTTCCAGCTCTCACAGCTCCTGCTTCTAGTTGCGGTAAAGCCACGCCTCTTGTAACTGAGCTGTTCAGTATCTTTCCCACAAGTCAGCAAGCTCCCGAAAGGTACACTTTTAGCCCACTGCCCATTTCTGGCCACATGCATAACAGATACTCAATAATCAGCAGAACGCAAAGTACAATAAAGGATCTGCAGTGAAATACACCACCCCACCCCCCAATACCAGCCTTTTCTTAAACACTGGACACACCTGTAAAATAAGGTTCTGTGTCCTGGATCATAAGTTTCCTGCGGGCAGTCTGTGCAACCTGTCTCTCCCACAAAGCCTAGCAGAGAGCCTGTCGGGCGGTATGAATAAAAATCTGAATAAAAATCGAGTCGAGGTGGTAATGAAATGGTTGCAGGTGTGCATTATTTTTTATAATTGACAATCCTTAAAAGATGGCTCAAGTCTCCAATCAGGCCCGCCCATCTTCCTCACGGGCATGACAGTCTGCTAAACCAAATGTTTCCCAGATTTGTATCAGCCCCATACTCCTCTGATACGTTTCTGCCAAACGTAAGGACGCGCTGACGATTATTTAATATTGTTGACATTCACTCTTCTGACTTAAGTTTTAAAAGTAAAGTTCACGGCACCGCGAGGGATGGAAGAGCAAGCCCCAGACGTGGCCAAGCCTTAAAAACTGGCTGCAGCGAGCCGACACCTTCCCCCGAACGGGCTGCAGGAGGGTCAGGCCGGCTAGCGTTCGTACCGCCGCCCCCGCCCCGGCCCCGTGCGGGCAGCTCGGCCTCACCCTCCACGGCGTGGTTCACCTCCTGGATGAACAGCTGCAGCTTCATCACCAGAGTGGCCGCGTGGCCGTCTGCCTTCCCGGCGGTCGCCTCCTTGGGGCCCGCCCTGAAGGCCGCGTTGATCCACTCCTTCACGTCGAAGTCTTCCG
Source organism: Suricata suricatta (assembly GCF_006229205.1). NCBI lineage: Eukaryota > Metazoa > Chordata > Mammalia > Carnivora > Herpestidae > Suricata > Suricata suricatta. The sequence continues at coordinate 17,056,002 of NC_043707.1, forward strand.
CCAGGAACTTGGAGAAGTCCATGGCCGCAAGGCCTCAGCCCCGGCGGCCGGGCCTGAAGAGCTGGTTCCGGAGGCAACGAGGCTGCCGAGGCGGGCGGCCCTACGAGAGCACCCCGGCTGGCCTGGGGGGGCGGGGGGGCGGCAGGCGGAACCCACTGCACCCGCAACTCGCTCCTCTCGGCCGCTCCGTCAACTCTCCGAGACGGACTGCTCGGAATGGCCCTCCCCGCGCGCCGTACGCCTTCCGGAAGTAGGTGGCCGTTACCATAGTGATGGCCGGCGTCCGCGCCCAGGTGGGCTGGCTTTGGAGCAAGGCCGCCGGCGAAAAACGGCGAGTAGCTGGCGAGTGCAAACCTTCCGCTTCTTTTGCTAACTTAAGTGCGTGTTCGAGTGTCTAAGTATGTGCTTTGTCGAAAGCCTTTACGTGCACCAGCACACTTCACGGTCTTCACAGTCCTATGAGTGCCATTGTTTTCCCTAAGGTAAGGATGAAGATGAGGCAGCTGAGCAACTGGTTAAGAGTCCTATAGCCATGGGGCGCCTGGGTGGCTCAGTTGGTTAGGCGTCCGACTTCAGCTCAGGTCACGATCTCGAGGTTCATGGGTTCGAGCCCCGTGTCGGGCTCTGTGTTGACAGCTAGCTTAGAGTCTGGAGCCTGTCTTCGGATTCTGTGTCTCCCGCTCTTTCTGAACGCCTTCCTACTCTATGGGATCTGACCTGTGCCCGCCACCCTTCCTGCTCCTCTCTCAGTCCTATATCCTTCCCGAAACACACCGCGCTGGAACTGGAACTCACCTGTTTGCACTTAACTGTTTCCTCCAGCCTAAAATAAACGATGTGATGCCTCAGAAAACGGAGGACCTCCTTTGTCATAGGAAACAAAAAAATCCTTTCTGTACAATTGTGAATAATTTTGCCACTTATCCATTCTCACCCCAGGCATACTCTGACTCAGCACACACGGTAATTCTTGAAGGCTCTATTAATCTAAGAACTTAACTCTACAAAGCAGGACAGCTAGTTACACTATCCTTGCTGGGAGCAAATTCATCAAGTCCTGTGGCATTGGAAGCCTTAAGTGCCTCTACGGTATGACCTTCCCCTCCTCGAGGAACTTTTTAAAGACCGCATTACTAATAATTTACAAGATATAAAATTCACACACTGTGAGTATACAATTCAATGATTTTTAATATTTTATTTTTTTTAATGTTTTATTTATTTTTGTTACAGAGAGAGACAGAGCATGAGAGGGGGAGGGGCAGAGAGAGAAGGAGACACAAAACCGGAAGCAGGCTCCAGGCTCTGAGCTAGCTGTCAGCACAGAGCCTGATGCGGGGCTCGAACCCATGAACATGAGATCTGACCTGAGCCGAAGCCAGAGGCTTAACCGACTGAGCCACCCAGGTGACACACAATTCAATGATTTTTAGTAAATTTAGAGACTTGGTCTATCTCCACAAGAACATTTCCATCAGCTAAAAAAGTTCCTTCGTACTCATTTGCATTTTTAAACTCTGCACCCAAACCAGGCCCTAGGAAATCACTGGTCTACTGTCTATAGATTTACCTTTTCTGGACTTTTCAGATACATGGAATCATAGACTGCGTAGTCTGTTGCATCTGGCTTCTTTTGCTGAGAAGAATGTTTTTGGGGTCCATTTGTGTTGTACTATGTATCAGTAGCTTGTTCCTTTATGTTACTGAATAGTATCCCATTGTGTGGACACATCGACACATTTCATTTATTCACCAACTGATGGACATTTATGCTGTTTCTCGTTTAAAGTCATTAAGAATAACGCTGCTATGAACGTTCATTACATGCCTTTGTGTAGACATATTTCCATTGCTTTGGGATATAGTCTAAGGAGTAGAATTGCCAAATTATAAGAAATTTATGTTCAACTTTTTAAGAAACTGCCAAACTTACCTGGAGTGCCTATACTATTCCACATTACCATCAATAAGTGAGGGCTGCAGTTTCTCTATAGCCTCTCCAATATTTGTTATGTAGTAGTAAGTCACTGTTTGCATTTCCCTAATAACCAATGATTTTGAACATCTTTTTATGTTATTAGCCAGGCTTACATCTTCTTTGGTGAAATATCCGTTTAAATCTTTTGCCCATTTTTAAATAGGATTGCCTGTTTTCATTTTATTGAGCTATTAAAGTTCTTTACATATTCTGGGGTGCCTGGGTGGTTCAGTCAGTTAAACCTCTGATTTCAGCTCAGGTTGTGATCTCACTGCTCGTGAGTTTGAGCCCCATATCGGGCTCTGTGCTCATAGCTCTTACCTCTGCTCATGCCCTGTCTCTCTCTCTCAAAAATAAACATTAAAAAAGAGTTCTTTACATATTCTGACTTCCCTTATTATAAATATGGTTTGCAACTATTTTCTCCCAATCTGTATCTTGTCTTTTCATTTTCTTAATGGTGTCTTTTGAGATGCAAATGTTTTTAATTTTTATAAATTACATTATCACTTGTTCTTTTTTATGGATCATACTTTTGGTCTTGTATCCAAGAAATTTTTGCCTAACCTAAAATCATGAAGAATTCTCCTAAATTTTCTTCTAGAAATTTAAAAAGTCTTAGCTCTTACATTTATGTCTGTGATCTAGTTTCAGTTCATTGTTTCGTTATGGTGTGAGGTAATGGCCTAAGTGTGTTGGTTTGTTTAAGATTTTATTTTTAAATAACCTCTACACCCAGGGTGGGGCTGGAACTTACAACCCTGAGATCAAGAGTTGTGTGCTCTATTGACTGAGCCAGCCAGGCGCCCATGGTTTTTGTTGTTGTTTGTTTGTTTGTTTTCTACATACAAATATAGTTATCCTAGGACAATTTTTAAAGAATTTCCTTTCTCCACTAGATTGCCTTAAGATCTTTGTCAAAAATCAAATGACATAAATGTAAAGATTCTGGACTCTTATTTCTGTTCCATTATCCATATGCCTATTCTGTACCCAAACCAAATTCTCTTGATGACAGTAGTTTATAGTAAGTTTGGAAGTCTGATTGTGTAAGTCCTCCCATTTTGTTCTTTTAAAAAATTGTCTTGCTTGGGTGACTCAGTCGGTTTCTGCTCAGGTCATGATCTCATGGTTCAAGAGTTCTAGCCCCGCATCAGGCTCTCTGTGGCCCCTTCCCTGCTGTCACTACTCCAGATCTTTTGCATTTCCATTTACATCTTTTGGCCAGCTTATCAGTTCTACATAAAATGCTCCTGGAATTGGGATTTTATTGGACTTACAGATCATTTTGAGAATTGGCATCTTAACAATGTTGAGTCTTTCGATCAATGAACATGAAATGCCTCTCTTTATAGATCAGGGTTTTCAACCTTGGGGATATTCACACTCGGGACCAAGTGATTTTGTATCGTTCAGGTTGTCCTATGCATTGTACAACGTTTAGCTACATCTCTGGCCTCTACCCACTAGATGCCAAAAGTATCTCTTCCCCCAAGTTGTAACAACTAAAAATTTCTATGCACATTGCCACCTATCTCTTAGTGGGAACAATCACTCCTCCTTCAGAATCTCCAATTTAGATCTTTAATTTCTCTCAGCAATACCTTGTAGTTGTACATTGCAAATGTCTTGCAATTTTGTTAAATTTATTCTAAAGTTTTGCATTCATTTTAATGCCATTGTGAATGGAATTTATCAGTTCAGGTTATTTATGTGTGCATGTATTCCCTGGGATTTGTCTATGTACAGGTTCATAACATCTGCAAATACAGATTCTTTTCCTTTTTCCGCTTTCTTCCCACTACTAACTCCACTGGTTAGAATCTTCAGTACAATGTTGAAAAGAATAGGAGGTGCCTGGGTGGCTCAGTCAGTTAAGCATCCAACTTCAGCTCAGGCCATGATCTCACAGTTCGTGGGTTTGAGCCCTGCTTTGGGCTCTGTGCTGATAGCTAGCTCAGAGCCTGGAGCTTGCTTCAGATTCTGTATCTCCCTCTCTCTCTCTGACCCTCCCCTGCTCGCACTGTCTCTTTCTGTCTCCCAAAAATAAATAAAAGACATAAAAATTTTTTTAAAAAGAGACAGGAGCAGACATCTACTCCTTGCTCCAAATCTTAAAGATCTGTCTTTAGCATTCAGTTCAATCCCTTTATTAAGTTGAGCAAGTTCCCTTCTATTTCTAGTTTCTTAAAATGTTGGATTTTATAAATATAGTTTTCTGTGCTTGTTAAGATAATTGTGTGGCGTTTGCCTTTTATTCTATTCAAATGTTGTTACATAGTAGTTGACATTTAGATGGAAAACCAGTCTTGCATTCCTGGAATAAATTGTACTTGGTCATGGTGTATAGAATGTTACCAGATTTGCTTGGCTACTGTTTTGATGAGAACTTTTGTGTCAGTGTTCATGGGGGGAAACTGGTCTGTAATCTGTTTTTGGGAGCTTTAATTTTGGTTTGAGAGTAATATTGGTCTCAGAATTGAGAAGTGATCCTTTTCATCTTCTGAGTTTATAAAGAATTGGGAGTCCTCTTCTTTAACTATTTGGCAAAATTTAATGTGAAGCCATCTGCACCTGCACATTTCTCCTTGAGAAGACTTTAAATTATTAATTTTTCTTGTTATAAACCTATTCAAAGTTCTATTTCTTCTTTTTTTTAATGTTTATTTTTGAGAGACAGAGAGCGAGGAAGACACAGAATCTAATTCAGGCTCTAGGCTCTAAGCTGTCACCACAGAGCCTGAAGTGGGGCTCGAACCCACAGACTGTGAGATCATGCCCTGAGAGCTGAAGTCAAACGCTTTACCAACTGAGCCATCAAGGCGCCCTGGTGTTTTATTTCTTATTATCAGTTGGTAATTTGGGTCTTTCTAGAAACTTTTGTCATTTCACCTAAGTTGGCATAAAATTGTTCATAACATTCCTGTATAATCCTCTCCAGTTTCTCTAGAACCAGTAGTGATGTTCCCTCTTTCCTAAGTTTGGTAATTTGTCTTTTGTTGTCTGTCAGTCTCCTATCATGACCCATAGTGTTCTTGCCAATGGACATCAGCCGTGGCAGAGCAACACGGCTCAAGTCCTCTAGGTGCTTAATTAACATCATATGGATGGCAAACGAGCCCTAATCCACCTCAGAGGTTCTTGAATTTGAGAGAATTATGGGCTAACTCATGTCTACATAAGTTAGGTGTGAAATCCTAACCCCCAGTTCCTCAGGTGACCTTGTCAATAGTATCATTGCAGATGTCACAAGTTAAGATGTCATACTGAAGTAGGGTTGGCCCTTGATCTTACACGATCAGTAGTTCATCATGCTTATAAGATGGTCACGTGAAGACCCAGGGACAACACCAGGAAGGTGGAGATTGGAGTTACACAGCCACAAGCCAAAGAATTCCAGAGACGGTTGCAAATCACCAAGATTGTCTGACAGGTTTGAGTGAATGTGGCCTGATTATCGCACTTCTAGCCTTCAGAACTGCCAAATTTCTCTTGTTTTAAGTCACCCAACGTACAGTGCATTTTTGCAATAGTCCCAAGAAACGCAGGACATAGTATTAGGCATTTGGTGCTCTGGGCTTATCCATTTCTTGCAGCTGATACTAATCTTGATGGATATAGAAGTGATGGTCAGATTCTCTGAAAAGCATTAACCTTTTTGGTAGCCTCTGCAAACATCAGGTTATTAGTATCATTAGCAAAATTTTCCTGGTTTCCATGAGAACAGGAAAGGTCGTGAAATGAAGAAAGTGACAAAATGGAAGTGACCACAGTTATAGAAGCAAATAAATCTCAGATAACGTGATCTAAAGAGAAATAACACGTTTATAGAGCACTATTGTGTTGGGCATTTTCTTGACCTGAATAAAACGTCAACACCTATGAAATGGATTTTAAAAGAAAACTTTTTTAACGTTTATTTTTGAGAAAAAGAGAGACAAAGAGAGCATGAGCAGAGGAGAGGCAGACAGAGAGGGAAACACAGAATCTGAAGCTCTGTGCACACAGAATCTGTGCCGACAGCTCAGAGCCTGATGCGGGCCTTGAACTCAGGAACTGTACGATCATGACCTGAACTGAAGTAGGATGCTTAATTGACTAAGCCACCCAGGCACCGCACCATGAAATTGACTTTTAACATTTTTACCATTTAAGAGCATAAAAACTGAGGCCCAGGGATGTGGAGTGTCCTGCCCAGGATGCTACAGATGACAAAAAACTAGAAACAACCTGACTCCAAAGCCCAGACAATTGTTTCACTCTACCGTGCTGGGCCGACACAGATAAGGCAGGAGGGAGAGGGGTGCGAGAGAAGATGACAGCATGTTTGGGGCCATGAGAACGGAGTGAGTGGGAGGGCAAGGAAGGGGAGTACACAGTGAGTGACCACCAGGGAACTCACATGCCAGTTTTAATACACAGGACTCTCAACATATAACTGATTGATCCCATCTGCTGCTGGGGAGCAGGGCTATTCTTTTCTCTACCAAGCAGTGTGTACTGATTATGGCATTATCTCCATGCTATATCATTACATGGGAAGAAAAACAAAGCAAAGTACAGTTCATTGGCTTGAGCATGCCCAGAACATCTCCAAGGACAGATGAGGAACCAGTATCACAGTCTCCTAGAAGGGTAATCGAGTGTTTGAAAGACTTTCCACGTTCTAAGTTTGAAAAACATTGAGCACAAAAGTGATTTTTCAGCCCAGATATTTTAGAAAATGCAGACAAAATTTAAAAAGAACTCATTTGCAATTCTGTGACCCAAAGACTTACTAGTTATTATATATGCATACATATACCACGGTGGTTTAGTTTTCTTTGTTGAGCGTGTAGAAGCGAGGGGGAGAGCTCATGTGCCAGCAGGGGTGAGGGACAGAGGGAGAGGGAATCTCAAGCAGGCTCCACGCTCCGTGCAAAGCGTGACGTGCTCAATCCCATGACCTTGGGATCGTGACCTGAGCTGAAATCAAGAATCACTCAATCGACTGAACCACCCAAGTGTCCCCTGGGGTTGCTCAGTTTTAAAACAGGGGTCTTGACAAATATAAAAGCATGTTTTTCCATTTAGCAAGAGTTCAAGGGCAGCTTCCTTCCCCAGTAGATTGCCACAGTACCTTACAGTAGACAGTTCATCCACTACGGCAAATCCAGTCTCCTTTAGCCAAAACCAGTTTCGTGTGGTGTGGCATTGGATGTGAATATGACCATTTCTCAGAATCCTTTGCACCTACGATTAGACCTGTTACTAAACAGCCAAGAAGATGTAAATGGAAATATCACAAGAAAGTTCCAGGATACCTTAAGAATGTCAGTTTTCCTTTATCGCTTCCTCCCCTTCCTTGCTGTGGCTTGGAGCAACAGCATCTGAAGCCATCATCCTGTAACATGGCATTGAGGAGGTGATTCTTGAGTGAGGACTTCGGAGGCTGGAGCCTGCGTCCCTAGTGACCGTCATATTGCTTATACCAGCAACGGTTCAGGACTACTTCTGGCCGCCTTTTAAACAAGAAAATAAACCGTTGTGTTTAGGCCACTGTGGTATCTCCTTAGTAAACATGCTGCTGGTCATTTGCTTTTATTAGGAATAAACAGTGAGTGATATAGAATCCCTTTTTCTACATCTATTATTGAGTTGACCAAATCGTCCAGTTGAGCTATTAAGGTGATTAACAGCATCCCCAGAAAATGCTTTGTACAGTGTATTCTTTCAGCACAACCGCCCCTGGCTTTAAAGTGAGTATTTTGCCCGCGCACTCAAAAACAAGAACACACTAAGTTATCTGCTTCAAATTGTGGTGTCTGGGTTGTCAATTTTAGAATGCACAGCTTTGTTTACAAAACTAACTGAATGTTTTCTAGGAAATGTGTTCATCCTTAGTTTCTAAGTGTTCTGTTATGGACTTAATCTTTTGACTAGATTTGGGGATAGACTTTCAAGATGGGGAGAATTCCTTGTGACTAGGTTTAGGATTACGGTTTCTTGTATTAATTTTTTGCGATCCTTCCATCCTTGATGTTCAGGGTGTCTCAGTATTAATTTGATACTCACGAGAGTTATAAATATATGTCTTGTTAGTTTAGTCGGTGAGCTTTACAGTTATGGGCAAGTCGACTTCAGTTCATGTGCTGGAGGCCAGGTGGACAGGCCACAGCAAATAGTAAATGAAATAAATCTTCGCTAAGTGCCATGCAGTACTGTAGTCACTTTACATACATTAACATTTAATTCTCCAAAAAGTTCTGCTCTCCACAGAGGAGGAATCTGAAGAGGATAAATCCCTTACATGGCTTCTTAGAGGCAGTAGTGAAACTGAAGGGGGGAATTACTACTGAGGGTGGAATTACTAATTTCAGACTGGGGCTTCAGAAGACCTCAAACATTAAAACCCTACATATCTGGGGCCTGTAGCCCTGCCGTATACTTTTGCAATGTTAACTCTTAAAATCCTAGTGTTACCTCTGGAAGTGGGATGAAGTATTCAAGAATCAAAGAAAGAGCAGCACACTTTTTAAAATGTAAGCTTTGGGGCGCTTGGTAAGCGTCTAAGTTGGGCTCAGGTCATGATCTTGCAGTTTGGGAGTTCGAGCCCCGTGTCGGGCTCTGTGCTGACAGCTCACTCCTGGAGCCTACTTCGAATTTTGTGTCTCCCCCTCTCTGCCTCTCCCTCTTGCTCTGTCCCTGTCAATATTAAAAGCTAAAAAAAAAAAATTTTTTTTTTAAATGCAAGCTTTCAGGGCGCCTGGGTGGCTCAGTCAGTTAAGCATCTGATTCCTGATCTCAGGTTGTGATCTCCTGGGTCATGAGTTCAGTGCAGAGCCTGCTAGGAATTCTGTCTTTCTCTCAAAAAATAAACTTTAAAACAAAATTCAACCTTTCTCAGAATGAACGTGGTATAATTGAGAATGCATTGGACAAGGGGGGAAAAAGGCCAGGATTTTTTAATTCCAGGGGACATTAAATGTGAGGAGAACTCTGGACCTTAAGTGCCTTACTTATATAATGAATAGCTTGACTCCTCTTACCTGAGGTCGCTTCGTTTGTCCTACCTGGCTCCACCTCTTTCCAGATGGAAAATGTCTTTAACACCACTCCCACTACCCCCCCACTCCCTGCCAAAAACTCACATAGCTACCACTCTAGGGCACTCTCCTGTTTTCTTCCAAAGAAAAAACCAAAACACCTAGTTGGCAGAATTTTGTATTTTTGTGTTGGGTCAGCATCTTCTACACTGGATAAACCTGAAGTTGATTTGTAGGCCCTGTAGGAGTCAGACACTACTTGTGTTTTAGAATATCACCTTAGCTTTCTACCCTGAATGTTCGATCTCTCCATTTACACCAGTTTTAATAGGCAATGTTCATGTTCTTTCTGTCATCCTCATTTGCCGTTTCCAACATTTACCATCTCCATAGCCCATTTATGCTCACAGATAAAGCAGGCTTCTAGCCTAGTCTGGAATTCATTGAAGAGATAAAAGAAGAGTGGCCTCCTAAAGCTATGGGAAAACATGGCACTGTCAAAACATGAAAAGGACTATCTTGTAGCTGCCTCAAAGTGAAGTGCTCGTTCTTGGCAGATGCCATAAAGGCAGGAAGCACGCAAAGTTAGAGAAGGGCTACAAGCACTTAAGCATTCCATTTGATTGCAGAAACATTTAGGGCATTAGGAAGCCATTCAGGATTTTCCAGCAAGGGATCAAGCGGCCAGATTTGTTAGAGCATTCTGGTGGTGACAAATATAACGGCTCAGAGATGTGAGAGGCAGAATACTGCACCCCACATCCCCCCCCCCCCAAAAGCCAAATCATGGCTGTGACAAAGTGAAGGCAGGGGAGGGCACAATGTAAGCTTTAGAAATAGACGAAGGGCGCCTGGATGGCTCAGTCAGTTAAGCGTCGGACTTCAGCTTAGGTCATGATCTTGCGGTTTGAGTTGGAGCTCTACGTTGAGCTCTGTGCTGACAGCTCAGAGCCTGGAGCCTGCTTCAGATTCTGTGCCTCCCTCTCTCTCTGCCCCTCCCCCACTCATGCTCATGCTCTCTCAAAACTAGACATTAAAAAAAGTTAAAAACAATAGACTAGACAAGACAAAACCTACTGAGTGGCTACAGATGGAACAGGAACCAAGGAATCAGGTGTTTTCATATAAAAGATAATGTAGGGGGGAAAAGGGGAGGAGGCTGGGCTCCATTCTAAGCATTGAGAGTCTGAAGCAACCACGGAAGTTGCAGATGAGATAACCACTGATGAATATGGATCTGATATCAGCAAGGAGGTAGAAGCCTGAGACCCAGGTCTAGGCCCATCTAGGGGATAACTGCCCAGATGTGCTCAAGACCTAAGGACTAAACCCTGGGGACAACATCACATTTAAGGGACAGAGAAAGAGGAACAGCCCCAGAGGTAAATCCAGAAACAGGGGTGAACAGCATCCCAGAGGGGTTCAGGATGGGGAAAATACTGCTCATCAGTGCCAAGTCTGCACCCAGTTCATCATGGATATGTCTCCCCACCAGAACGGAAGGTCCCCGAGGGCAGGGCTTCTGGCTGCTGCTGCATCTGCAGTAGCTCCAAAAGTGCTGGGGTCCCAGCAGCCGGTCAACTTCCTGCTGAGTGAATGGAGGGTGAGGTCTTCAGCAGTCACTGAACTTGATGATCAGAAGGCACTGATGACAACCAGGGCCACTTTCAGGGCACCCTGCCACACGCACACCCCTATCCTGTCCAAGTCCACCTAAGCACCACCGGGAGTCGATCTCCTAGAAGACAGGATGTTGAGACACAAATTCGTCACTGCACTAGGGGATAAAAAGCTTGTGTGTAAGTCTCATTCACACATTTTGACGGAAGTTGTATCAGACATCATCATTACGCTGGCTTCCTCTTAAAGACTTTATGAAATAGAGCCTAGAAAAGCTATACAGAACATCTGAACATGCAAGTAATTTTAGATTAAAGTGAATCTTATGGGAGTTATGTCAAATGAAGAAGTCACCCATCACTTATCTGCTTTAGGCGTTTTCACATTCGCTTAAAAATCAGCATAGCTAGAGGATCTTTTACAGCTCCCATGCCCACTGATTAGCACTGGCGGAGTTTTAACTGTATGTAGAAGCTGAAAGCTCCAACTGGAAAGTATCAGCTTTTGTGATAAAGAGCCCCAGACAGGGCCTTGCAGTTTCTGAGGTAGAATCCTGCCCAGACAGGTGGGCTGCTCAGGATCCCAAAGTCCTTCATCAGGCTGTGTCGGCGAGGTGCAGCTCTCTTCTCCAACGGACCAGCACGGCAGGGCTGTAGAGGACGCCAGCGCACGGCAGGCGCACTAAGAATGGACTGTAAACCTGAATTCTTCCATCAAACCATAAACCTAACAAAAAATCCACCTCGCTTCTCCAGCTTTGTCCAGACCCTCAGGGCCCTGAAGCGGTTTCTTAGGTTCCACAGCCTGAAGCCTCCCTACCTCCTCTCTAGGCAACGGTGCCCCCAGGCTGGTGGTGCCTCCAGGCTGGTTATGTCTAAATGCAACAGGCTCTGTGTCTCCTACTTGACTCAAAACTCCACAAAGCATATTTGCTACACGGGTATTTATTCAAGGACTTTCTATATTCAGTCACCACTTTAATCACTGCTAAGCTTTTTTCGGATCTATTTACATCAGTTCTTCATCTTGGACGGTGAAGTCAACAGGCAAGGGCGAGCCTGTTAGTTATGACTGACAATGACTGGCATGGTGCCACAATCAAAGAGCTTGGAGAGTTACTGCTCATGGAGAAAGCGGATGAGAATGGAGAGGAGGGTCCTGAGTAAGGGCCCAGACAGGCTGCCCCACCCGTGGAACCTGAGGCCTGCATTAAGGCCTGGGATCTGCTTTCCCCTCTGCCCTGGAAGGTCCTCTCTGGTGATTCTAAGGCACAGTGGTGAAGGACACGGTTGGCCCACTAAGTGTGGTCCTCTCGTCTAGTGGCAGCCCCTCGCCTGGAAAACAGTGCAACAAGCATTCCATTTAGGAGATCTCAAACACAAGCAAGCAGCATTCTCTAATGGAAATGGAGACAAGGTCTTTCTTGGAACAGAGCGCCCCAGAAGACACTCTCTGTCCCAAGACCAACCAGGTTCCTTTTAAGGTCCCTGAGAACAGCAGCCTGGGAGCAGCCAAGACTTTCAAAGGCTGACAAGGCACAGAGCGGATGGATGGAAAGAGAACAGTACACGGAAAAAACAACACCACACAACTTTGGCTTATAAAACCTCCAACCTGAGGCGGGACATCAGTGTCCACCCACATGCAGAAACAGATGATTGTAGCAGATGGCCGTCAGAAATGCTTTAGCATTTCCCCACACTGCCCACACCCCAAGCCCTGCTCTACCCACCCCCACAACCCCCCACAACACACATACACACAAGTAGTATCTGCAGAATAAGTCAGAGGTTGGGATCCAGAGCATGATGTCCGGATAGAACTCTTGGCACTCCGCACTAAATCACCGTGATTAGTCCTATCTAGACAGCAACATTCACACTGGCCTAAGCTTGAGCGGCAGGGTCTGTCTTGTGGTAAGTTAGGCTGCACCCAAGACTGCCAGGTCTGGAAAGTCTTTCACTTCTCCCACTTCGCTGAAAGGCTGTCCACCCTGGTTGAATGTCAGCTTATACCGTAACCGGATGGGCTCCTGGGCAAAGACAGAGACATTAAATTAGTGGGGAGAGACACAGACCGGCCCAGAGTTAAGGGCCCTTCCCCACCCAGGAGTCACCAAGGAACAACATACGTATGTAAGCTCCACCCCAGTGAGACAGACTCAGTGAGGACTATTCCCCCTCCACTCCCAACCAGGGACTTCAGAGCAAGAGCTCAATATACCTCTCTCAACCTACCACGTTGCCTCCCTAGAGTTCAGCCCCCCACCCCATTACCTGGCTCTCAAAGGTAGCAGAACATACTTTGTGTGGATTGTCAAGCAACAGCATCTGAGAAATCACAGCTGGAGGCGTCAATGGACTGAATGCAGGAAGCTTGGAGCTGGATGCCGGCTGCAGCTTCACTCTCATAGACTTTGGGGGTTGGAGGGAGAAAAATCCAACATCTAACTCATTGCTAATCAAGTACAGCATCAAAGAGGGAGACAAGGTAAACGGGAAAACTTGACCTCCACCCACCACCTGATTAAAGGGTCCAAAAGTCCTTCCTTTCCATAAATAGAATATACCTGAAGTTGTACAGCTGGGTTCCAAGAGGCAGCATGAGGAGCTAAGGCATATCTCAGGCTGAATTCTCATTCTGCCTCTTACTAGTTCTGTGATCTTGGGCAAAATACTTAACCTCTCTGAGGAGTGGACTAGAAATTTATAAAATAGAGGTAATAGTAACACACGCCCCACCAAATTATCATGAGGATTAGAGAATGCATGTCTTTATGTTTGTCTATCTCAAATCTTTCCTTTTAGGACATCCCTCCCCTGTTCACCGTGATGCTGGTACAGCGGGGTCCAACCTCCCATGAAAAGGAGCGGATGGAAGATCTTCACCGTCCAGAGTTCCTCCCATTCCTGAACACAAGTTACTGGTCCAAGACATAAAAGTAACACCAACATGGTGAATCTTAGCCCTTTCTTGGGCACTCATTACGCCTCGTGACAGGGGAAAGCTTCCTTCTGAGATAAAGAAGGGTACGGACTATGTAACTCTGGAGCTAGCCATTTCCACGCTCTGTTGAGTCTGTCAGAGAAGATGCTCCAAAAAAAACAAAGTCAAGAGGTGTAAAGGGATTCTTATGGAATCATTTTAACATTTTATCTGGATCCAGCCATATACTGAAGTCAGATATTCAGAAACCTCCAGTTAAATAAGCCAATAAAATTCCCATCTTAAACTACTTTTTTTTACTATTATTTTTTAAAATGTTTATTTATTTTTGAGAGAGACAGAATGTAAGCAGGGGAGGGGCACAGAGAGAGGGAGACACAGAATCTGAAGCAGGCTCCAGGCTGAACTCTCAGCACAGAGCCCAGCGCGGGGCTCGAACCCATGAACCATGAGATCACGACCTGAGCCAGTCGGACGCTTAACCAACTGAGCCACCCAGGCGCCCCTCATCTTAAACTACTTTAAAGATGGTGTCTCTCTCTTACACATAACCTATAGACAATGTCCTTGTAAAGGACCTGGTGCTCAAAAGCAGCTTTATTCAAAGAGTCAAAAGAGCTGGCCGGCAGAGGACTCACCTTGGGCACAGCCACTTGAAACATGATGTCCCAGACAGGCTGGGTGGCAGTGCTCATCATGGTCAGCAGCAGCACCTGCACCTCTGGGTGACCGGGGGCACCAGTCTGGGAGAAGTGGAGCAGAATCCTGAGCCCGTTCCGGTCATACACGATAAGCGGCGGCAAGCTGCCTGGTAGAGAGGGACCGAGCCGAAGGGTTAGCCCGACTACAAACTCACCCACGGCCGGGCCTGAGCGCAAAGCGCGTGTGGCTGTCACCCCACGCCACGGCCTCCCTGGTCCACGCAGCTCCCAGACGTAACCTCCTCGGTCCCCAGCCTCCCGCACAGCCAGAATCCAGCCCTCACTACTACTAGGTGGGTTCCCAGGGCCCTTCAAGCTGATCTCTCCCACCGCCCAGCCACCTGAGGCTCATTACCAGTTAAAAAAAAAAAAAAAAGACTTGTTTTTGAAGGAGACAAGATTATAACTTAAATACTGTAAGAACACTAGAGAAAATACAGAATATCATAAAGAATGAAATTTTTAAAAACACTATTATTTCTACCCAGAAATAAGCATGGCTGATAACATTTGGGCCTATTTCCTTATGGTCTCTTTTGTATGACTATATACATACACATACACTTCTTACATTTAATTTTACAAAAGGTAAAGACATACAATTTCTTCAAATCAGTAGGTTTAATAATATTCCAATGGAAATCCTAATGAAATTTTTTAATTCCACTAAGAAATTATTCTAGTGCAAATTGGGGGTGGGGGTAAATTCATGAGACTATCCATTTAAAGAGATGGAGTAAGGACTATCTGCATCCATAAATCTTCAGAAGTACAAAACTGAGAGAAGTAGAAAAGAATGCATAACAGACCCAATCGTGGAATTTAACATGTCAGAGCATCTATTTAAAAATCAGCGGTTGATTCAGTAAATGGCAGACAAATATCTAATCTGGAAAAAAAAATTTTTAATGCTTATTTATTTGAGGAAGTAAGAGAGAGAGAGAGAACAAATGAGCACAAGTTGGGGGAGGGGCAGAGAGAGAGGGAGACACAGAATCCGAAGCAGGCTCCAGGCTCTGAGCTGTCAGCACCGAGCCCGACACGGCTTGAACGCATGGACTGTGAGATCCTGACCTGGACTGAAGTCAGACACTTCACCAACTGAACCACCCAGGTGCCCCTGGAAAAAAACTTTTTAATGAAGATCTTTACCTCATGCCAAACATCACTTATCAAAATGCACATATTATAGCTTAAAAATGAGACTACCAAGATTTAAAAGACAGAAAACATTCTTGCGGTGTGGTGAGGCTATGGAGAAAAAGGCAGCATTTCTGGAGGGATCTTGGTTATGCAAAACAAAGCTTTAGATGTCCACACCCAGTATTTCAAAGAACATATCCTAATGAACTCCAGGAACTTTTAAATCAGTGTCCAAAGATGTTCATTGTAGCGGTGTTTTTAACACCAAACAATCATAAATAACACAACTAGAAATAAAAATTACCCTTCAGAAAGGAATTAAAAACATGAATGATGGTACCGCGATTATATGATGTATGAAGACATTAAAATTAAATAAATAAATAAATAAATAAAGGTTTTGAGTGGCCTGGGAGGTTCAGTCAGTTGAACACCCAACTCCTGATTTCTGCTCAGGTCATGATCTCATGGTCATGAGATAGAGCCCTGTGTCAGGCTCTGCACTGAGCAAGGCATCTGCCTAAGATGCTTTCTTGGGGCACCTGGGTGGCTCAGTTGGTTGAGCGTCTGACTTCGGCTCAGGTCATGATCTCATGCTTCGTGGGTTGAAGCCCCGTGTCGGGCTCTGTGCTGACAGCTCAGAGCCTGGAGCCTGCTTCAGATTCTGTGTCTCCCTCTCTCTCTGCCCCTCCCCTGATTACAGTGTCTCTGTCTCTCAAAAAAATAAATAAAAAACATAAAAACAAAAATTAAAAAAAAAAAGATGCTCTCTCTCTCTCTCTCTCTCTCTCTCTGCTCCCCTCCCCAACTCTTGCTCATTAGTGTGTGCTCTCTAAATAAATAAAGGTTTTGAAAAACAATTAAGAGCATGAAAAAAACACTATGGTTTATGATAATAACAGAGACTTTGGAACAGTCTATATACACTGTGGTGCCAATTTATTAAGAATATATATGTACATGGCTCAACAAGAAAATTTAATAGACCTTCTATCTCTGGGTGAACAGTATAGTTTTAATTTTGTGCTCTAGTTTTTCTAAAATGTCTACACTGAATATGTATTTTCTCACTTTTAATTTTTTAGACATTCTTTTGTAATAATTTCAGATTTATAAAATGTTACATAACACAAAGACTTCCCATATGTTAACTTTTTACATAACCACAGTACAATAATCAGAATCAGGACATTAACACTGAACATGTATTATTTTTGAGTTAAACTAAGTGTTGGAAAGGGCTCCTACCGCTTACCAACTGTTTAAATCCCTGTGCCTGGACCCAGGGCTCCTTGCAATCTGACCTCAGCACACTGAGCCGCAGGAGAGCCGTGTGCCCGGAAGGAAGGGCCTGCGCTGTCTTTCTGAAGACCCTGGATGTCGCCTGCTCACATGCCGGTGTGCTCACCCTATGCAGTCACCTTCCTTACTGGGCCTGCTCTTCTTCTCCTTCGGAAGGAGGTAACCTCTGCTCTCCTGCGCTAATGAGGACCCCTCATGGAAGAGGACCACCAGCCAAGTCCTTCCTTTCCTACTAATGCCACCTCTTTGGAGTTATTTCTGCCACACTTGACATTCCCTTCTGGAATTCCCAATGAGTGAGCATCAAGTCTATAAATAGATTCAAGCCCCCGAGTTGGATTCTGCCTGCCAGTAGCCTTCACCTTTAGTGTCAGCCCCAAGAGAGAGAAACCTTAATGGAAAATAATACGTTAAGAGACTATGAAGCCACCTCCTTACCCTCTGCCCCCAGGCCTAATCTCTGCCACTCACACTCCCCAGTTTCAGAGCCACTTTCTACCAATCCAGAGCAGATAAAGCTGGGCATCTAATAGCAAGGCGCAGGGAGGTGAAATTGTACTTACTGGGCTTAACAGACTCCAAAGGGACAAACACTTGAGCCAGAGGTGTATTCTGAGAGGACGGGGAAGACGACAACGGGCCAGCTTCCCAGGACCAGCCTGGGGAGGACTTGGTGCCGGGGGGCACTTCCTTAGGGATACTCTTCTGTGGAACAGAATTCCTGCAAAGAAATTAAAAAAAGAAAATGTATCAAAACTAACAAAAATTGTAGACAATTCCAGGAATCTGAAGAATGAGGTAAAGAAGGGGAAAAACTAAGGAATATGCATGTGCATGTGTGTTTGTGTGTGTTTTGGAGGAATAGGACTTTAGACATGTAATTTAATCTGTGCCTCGGTTTTTTCATCCATAAAATGGAAATAACTTAGCATCTACCTCATAGGTTGTTATCAGAATTAAATGAGAAAATGTACGAAAAGCACTTAGTGGACCCAATAAACTGGAGCTGTTAAGATAATCAAGGTTGCAGCCGTCAGGCCCGTCAGGCAGCCTCTGACAATGAGCCACTGCGTCAGGTTAACTTTCTTGTACGTGATCACCAGAGTAACCAGAGTAACACTGACCCCTTCATTAATACCTTGTGACTCGGTCCCTTTGGAATGCAGATTGCAAACATTTTCAATACAAATTGAAAACTCCAGTCTAGACAGAAGTGGGCCCCCCAAATCAGGAAGATTACCGGCCCCCTGTTGAGTGGCTAGGAGTAAAAGGAAGGAAACCCCCTATGGGTGCAAACAAGCATGAGCCCGGCACCTCTCCGTCTCCCCCAGAGCCCTGTGCCTCCACCGTAGACACGGACACACTCAGGCCATCTGCGTGAAGGCAAGCCGCTCCAGCGTTTCCGGAGGCAAAGCAACAGGATCTACGTCCATGTGTTTGCAGTCACACCCTAGAGCGCCTCTATTTCTAGGAATCTGCACTCCAAGGGCCTCCAGACTGAAAGCTATGTAAATACCCACGAAAGGAAAATGACTAAATACGCGTATATTACATGCATGTGAATTATTGTAAAACTATTAGAATGAGACAAATTTATATAAATTGACATGGACATGTATCAAAGGTGTGATATGAAAAAACACACTTTGTACACTTTGTAAATTATGACCCATTTGGTAAAAATAAACAACATACTGCATTACTACATGCATAGCGAGAAAAGCAAAAAAAGGAGCATTCGATATTGTCTTTGGGGAGTGATTTTTGAGACTTTCTATATTATCTATTAGCCTAGTGATCAAATTTTGCTCAGTATCAAATTACATTGTAATGGGGTAAGGGGAGGGCGGAGAGCCAATAAACGCCAAAACCATCATCAACATCATCTACTGCTGCTCCTCCTTAAACCAACCCCTTTTTCAGAGGTCCTGACCAAAGCACATCTTTTCCTCTGACTAGGATGGGGAGTCCAAGGACAAGGGCAAAAGTCCACGTTGAACATTTGGCAGAAAGGAAGAAGCCCTTCCAGGGAGAGAGGTCCCTGGCCATCTTAGGTGTCGTCCCGTATTGTGGCACGCTAGCCCTGCCCTCTGACCCGGCCCCGTGGGAGGAACAGGAAGCGCACACGGGAGCCACTCTTCTACTGTCCTTGCCCACAAGACTCACAGAGGCCCTGGACATGGCTGTGGGGAGAGGAGATCCAGCAAGTTCCTTTCTGCAGAAGGGCTCTGAACACCACCACCTGGCAGGGTGCTGGCAGGGGGATTCCTCTTTTCCTCACAGCAATTCTGACCGGCAACCTGTCAAACCAGGAATGGCTAAAATAAGGCCAGAGTATGAATGATCATGAACCATGGTGACCATGACACAGGCTTATACTACATGTCCTGGGGCAAGAGGAAGAAAGGGCAAGAGAACATACGACTCCTGATCAGACTTTGAGTAAACAGGAGCCTGGACAGTGCTAACGAGAGTAGGATATAAGCAGAGGGGAAAATGTGTCTCTTTGGGGCTCCAAGCCAGACAGTACAGCTAAGGACGAGGCTGTGGACCTCCAAGTCCACACTTGCTCCCAGGCTATGCTGTAGCCCCTTCCCCCATGCCCAGACAGTGCTGCCCTCGTGAAGGTACGTGTAGGGACTTCCCCTCCAACCCCTTACCTTGTCGGCAGCTGGAGCATCGCTGAGTCCTGTACGGAAGAAACAGAAAGATGCCCGTGAGTAACCACCTGACGGCAGCTGGAGACTGAAGTCATGTTCAACCTTTTGTAAACATTTAGAAAAGCCTAGGCAAAGCAGATTACCCCAAATCATCCATTCATTCGTGGCAAATCTGAGACTAAATGCCAAGATGACCTGTCTGAACGTCCCAGGATACTAGTTCCTGCCTTATCCATTCAGATATATGTTCTAAGACCCCTGGTGGATGTCTGAAAAGGCAGAGTACCAATCCCTACAGAGACCATGCTTTTTCCCGCCACACAAACGTACCTACGACTCAGTTTAAATAACTCAGATAAAATAACAATATCCTGTAGTAACAGTTATACGAATGTGGTCTCTCTCACAACATATATGACACTGTACTCACCCTTCGTCTTCTTGTGATGGGAGAGGATAAAATCCCTACGTGATGAGATGAAGTGAGGTGAACGGGCAGGCATGTGGTATAGCGCTAGGCTACTACTGACCTCCCGACTGTGTATCAGGGGGAGGTCATCTGCTTCCAGACCGCGGGGAACTGGAACCGCGGACAGAAAGTTGGGGGGGGAGCCCTGTATACCCAATTCCCTCTGAAAACAGGCATATTCTCCCCAAGGAGGACCAGCAGACTCACACTCCCAGGAGTCAGGAGCACTCCCCCTAAACGCCCACCCTCACCTAAGGCTGCCAGGTCCTGGTGAAGCAAAGATGGTGCCACGGTGCCAGCCTGCTCAGATCCGCCGTCCTCCTCCAAGTCGATCAGAGGGCAGCTCTTCATGCAGCCCGCTGGATGCTGAGAGACTACCGAACAGTTAGGGAAATACATCAGAACGGGAGCAAAGTCTCCACATGATGCCTGTCAGCTCCCCACGGGCCTCCTCCCGATCAGAAGCCATCACATCACCCCCGCCGAATGGCTTTATGCACAGCCTGAGCTAGGGTGTGGAACAGGAGGCAGCTGGAAGATTGCCTTCTGACTGGCAGCGGTCAGTGTCCTCGGCTGATGGTCCGTTCACCCTGGCCAGCAACAGCCCCTCAGACCACGGAAATCAGCATCACTGCAGTGCTTGATAAAAACACCCCCTCTCCCCTCCCAGGCCAGGCTCTAAGCAGGCCTGATTCAGCAGGTCCAAGCTGGGGACCCAAGAATCTGCATTTCAGCCAGTATTCCAGAGGATTCCGATGCAGCTAGCCTAGCCTACTAGGGACCACGGAAGAAGATCATTATTTTGGTCTCTAGCCCCTGTAAGCAAGCATTCATGACCTGGGCGCGGTGTAGCCATTTGCTTCTGTGGATGGCCAAAGTGAGGGTCTAGCCTGCGAGTCACTTTGTAATGACACAGGTGGCAGGGGCTGGCTATGTAAGACCAACTCTCAAAGGAACGGGAAAAAAGGGCAAGGCCTCTCATTTCTATACCATAAACCCAGAATATTCTGAGGATCTGCAGGACGTCAAGGCAGAAAGCAAGGAGAGGCTTCCTTGCACATACCTCTGGAGACAGGTAGGTCTCCCACCGAGCCAGTCACTGTGTTCCCAAAGATGACACGGCCCTCCATCACCTGTTTGTACAGCAGAACTCCTTGGGTGAGGAGGTCATTTGCCTGGAGAATCTCCGCTGGAGGAGAAAAGAGGAGAGTCCCCCTGGCTTAGTTCCCAACCATCTCAGTCCCTTCTAAGCCATTCCACAAAGCAGCCACCCCGTGGCTCCACCAGGTTCGGTATAGCCACGTCCCCTGCCCCCAGGCCGTGTCAGGCCCCTAGCAGACCTAAGCGCTCAGTCCCTGAACCCCAACACTTCTAGTTCTCAAGATGCAGGAAAAAACAGATTTCTTCACCTCCTTTCCCAGTACTGTCCACCTAACTACCAATATCTGAAACATGGTTCCTTCAACTAAGGAATTAAAACTTTATTTTCTTTTTTTTTTGGTTATGAGGACTGAGTGGTATATGAATTACACTTTAACTCTACTTTTAAGTTTATTTATTTATTTTGGGAGAGCAGGCATGTGTGTATATGTGCAGGGGAACTGCAGAGAGGAGGAGAGAGAATCAAAAACAGGCTCTGCACTGTCGGCACAGAGCTCAAAGGGGGCTTGATCTCCTGGTTTGTGAGATCATGACCTCACCCCAAACCAAGAGACAGATGCTTGGGATACCTAGCTCACCCAGTTGAGTGTCCAACTTTGGTTTGGGTCATGATCTCATAGTTCATGAGTTCGAACTCCCCATCAGGCTCTTTGCTGTCTCAGCATGGAGCCTGCTTTGGAGCCTCTGTCTTCCTCTCTCTGCCCCTTCCCCATTCACACATGTGGTTTCCCAAAAATAAACATTAAAAAAAAAAAAGTCAGATGCTTAACCAACTGAGTCACTCAGGCACCTTAAAACTTTAATTTTAATTAAAATTAAAAACGGAAATGGTTTTGTCAGTGTGAATGTGAATATTAAGAGGTTTTTTGGTACTTGGCTACTGGAAAGCTTTTAAGTGTATAGGGAACAAACTGGTACATGAATCTATGCACATGTAAATTTCAAAGAATCTAAATAGAGATCAAGTATTACTGATGAAAATGTGGGATACAAGTTGAGATGTAAGTATAAAATACGCACTGGATTTCAAAATTCATCAGCATTTCAGTCTGGTTTACCTACAAAACAGCATCTCCTGAGAGAGAGAGAACCGGCAGTGGCCTGGGCCTACGTGTGACACTTTGGGCCACTGTGCTAGACTGCTTCTCAGGAGTGACCAACTATTTCCTGCCATTTTTCTTAACTGTGGACAAGGGGCTACAAACTGACAACATGGGGTTAAATTCGCCTGGCACATTTTATTTGGCATGTGCAAGTTGCTTAAAAATTTAAATTCGATGGTCTCTGAGTTCACTGCAATCAGAGAAAATGATGGGTTTAGACAATCATCATCAAGAGACAACCAAAAACCACGGGCCTCTGGAAAACCACCCATGGAGTGCTCATGCTCCCCTGCCCCTCCAACTGAAACTGCATCTAATCAAGCCCCCATCTAATTCACTAAAAATACTAGGAATTTGGAGCATCTGGGTGGCCCTGACAATTAAGCGTCTGACTCTTGGTTTCATTCATGGAGAATGCCATCAGAAAACTGAGGCCCAGAAAAATTCTGTAGGTCAAAGGATAGTTCACGGTGCCTGGGTGGTTCAGTCTGTTGAGCGTCCGACTCCGGCTCAGGTCATGATCTCACGGTTCATGGGTTCAAGCCCCGTGTCAGGTTCTGTGCTGACAGGTCAGAGCCTGGAGCCTCTTTCAGATTCTGTGTCTCCCTCTCTCTCTGCCCCTCCCCCGCAAACCAAACAAACATTAACAAAAAAATTTAGAACGAAAAAGGCAGGGGACAGTTAGCAAGAGATGGTTAGAGAGAGACGTGCCAAGGGAAATCTGAATGCTGAATATTTGATTACCTTAAAACGTTTGGAATTTGCTTCAAAAAGAATAGGGCTGGGGCAGGAAGAGAGCAATACCCATGAACAAGATGAAGAAAGATGGGCCATGAGCTGGTAATTGTTAATAATAGGTGAAAAACACATAGGATTTATCCTACTATTTCCCTTTTATGCTCTGAAATATTCCACAATAAAAAGTGTAAGATGTTTTAACACCTTTGCATAGGTACTGAAACTCTCCACTGTCTCTACGTTACCTTCTCCATCCCTCACCAGCCTGCCTCATTTAGGTTGGCCACGCAGCCCACCAACCCTGGTGGGTGAAACCTTCGAGATGCTGCTGTTTCTCAGGCTTCTGTGGACTTCAGCCTTCCTTCCAGCACCTCCCTCATGCCCAACCTACACGGCATGTTTCCACCTCTCTCTATGCTTTCAGATCTGCCGACGGTTGCTTGCTCAAGCCTAGACTGTCCTGGAAATCAGTTTGAAGCCAACACAGGACATGCCCTTCCGAAGCCCAACCACCACAAAACCCAAAGCCCATTCTGTCTTGTTTCTGGCCCCACCGCAGCCCCGCAGGAAGGAGCAGGTCTGTTCTGCCTCCGGCTACTGTCTGTGCCCAGAGAACCAGAGCCACATTACCAAGTGCCTCGTCGTCATCCGTGGTGTCACTCGCCAGCCGGAACAGGGTGGGCCGCAACTTTTCACACCGTTCGTACACAACCTGAGAGAACAGAGCTTGGTTTCACCACACTCTCCAAGGACCAAAGCAAGGCCCTAGGTGCCTCCCATAAGCATTCAGCAGAGTCTGGGCTGCAGCATTCTTGGGCTGTCCCAAATGCATGACTGCAGGTTTGAAGCGACATGGCCACTACGGTGTCAGAAACAGTTTGGGCTACAGTTACCTGAATTTGTAAACTAGTTAAAAAGGTGAAAGAAGAGCTCAGAAAAGAGTCCTGGTTCTGAGTGTGTATGGCATTATCTCTTCCCCAAGCTCCTTTCCCTGTGCCCCCCAGAAGAGCTTTACCAATGGGATGACCCCACACAGAAGGCCTCCGCGACCACCCTGCTTTAAAACTAACACTCAAACTCCCCATCCAACTTCCCTCTCCGACACCGGCCCTGGACCCCCACTCCAGGCTCTCCTTGAGCAAACCCTCATTCCCCAGCAGGACCGTCGGGGAAAGCTCATGCTCCTCCTCCCAGGGAGAGTGCTCTGGACAACTGCACCCGCACATACTATGTCTTGAGGAGGACACGTAGCCTCTGCACGTGTGAGGATACCCTCCTGGCATGGGAGCTCAATGAGCACACTAGTCCTCCCCATCGGTAGTGCTCCCCGTCCCCGCTGGTCAAAGGGCAGAACTGAGGGAGGAGTCTGGGAGACGAAGCCGAAAAGAGCCCCTTCCTCTTGCTTTGCTCTCAAGAGGTACCCGCCTAAACAGAAGCCCACATGGGGCTCTGCTCCTACCGGCTTTATGTTTTAGAGAAGGAAGCCCCCTGCGGGGAGAAGAGCAGTGTGCCGGCGTGATCTCAGGTGGTAGACAGACCTGCCTGATTAGGGTTCAGGATTAGGAAGCCACTTGTCAGTACTTCCGTGCCACTTTTTCCAAAGTAGGCTTTACCCACTATAAAGATGCAGTTTTGCTTCCTGCCAAGTCTCTCCAGTCTCCTAGCTGGTTATCACCCTGGGTGGGGAGAGGGGGGAGCTGTGCTATTTAGAAGCCCATCACGCCAACCTTCCACAGGGACTCTGGAGCAAACTCACCACGGGGGACTGGCTTTGGAGTGCCTGCCTGGCCTGAGTCCACTAACCCTTCTGAGAACTGTCCCCTCCGGCCAGAGAAGGCCAGCAGGACCCTCTCTGCAATTCCACCCAATCCTAGCTGTGGCTGACTGACCTGAGGTGGGTACAGGAGCCATGCTGGACAAAGAGATTTCTCTCAGGAATTTGGAATTAGGGAAGATTCTAGCTTGTTTCTGCGAACCCTGTGAAATGGAAGGACAGGGAAACGAAGGAGCCACGTGAAGACGGCCACTCCTGGGCAAGGAAGCATAAGAAGCTGGAATGCAAAGACAGAAGACAAATGTACTGGCAGAAGGCAGGAGACAGCAGAGCTCCAAGGACAGACTAAGAGTGGCGGCCTCAGACAGCATTTCAGTGCCACTGCCAACTGTCTGCATCAGGCCGCAGTGGCTCAGAAAGGACACCAAAAGCACCAGCAACAACAAAAAAAACAGATAAATCGAACTTCAAAATTAAAAACTTTTGCTTCAAAACACACTGTCAAGACAGTGAAAAGACAACCCACCTAATGAGAGAAAACTGTGTGACAAAGGACTGGTACTCAGAGTATGCAAAGAATCCTTATAACTAAAAATAGAGACAATCCCATTCAAAACCAGGCAGGGGTGCCTGTGGGGCTCCGTTGGTTAAGTGCGTGACTTCAGCTCAGGTCATGATCTCGCAGTTTGTCAGTTTGAGTCCCGCATCGGGCTCTGTACTGACAGCTCAGAGCCTGGAACCTGCTTTGGATTCTGTGTCTCCCTCTCTCTGCTTCTCCCCTGCTCACACTCTGTCTCTATCCCTTAAAACAAAACACAACAGTTAAAAAAAAAAATTGGGCAAAGGATATGAACAGACATTTCTCCAGACCAGATGACATATAGGTGGCCAACAGACACAGGAAAGGAAGCTCCACCTAAACCATCAGGGAAATACACTTCCAAACCATAGTGAGGTACCACTTTACACACGCAAGAATAGCTTTTACCAAGAAAACAGACAATAACAAGGGGCTCCTGGGTGGCTCAGCTGGTTAAGCTTCTGGCTTCGGCTCAGGTCATGATCTCACAGTCTGTGAGTTCGAGCCTGCTTTGGGCTCTGCGCTGACAGCTCAGAGCCTGGAGCCTGCTTCAGATTCTGTGTCTCCCCGCCTCTCCTCCTCCCATACTCATGTTCTCTCTCTTTCTCTCTCGATAATAAATAAAAACATTAAAAAAAAGACAATAACAAGTGTTGACAGGATGTGGAAACCTGGAGCCTTCACACATTGCTGGTAGGACTGTGAAACAGTTCAAGGATTCAGCAAACAGTCTGGTAGCTGCTCAGAAAGCTAAACACAACCACCATATGATCCGGCAATGCCAGTCCTAGATACACACGCTCAAGACAATTAAAAGCTTACGTTTTATAAAAAAAAAAAACTTGTATACAAATGTTGATAGCATTATTCATCATAGCCAAAGTGAAAACCCAAATGCTCAGCTGAAGAAGAGACAAACAAAACATGAGCTAGCCATATGAAGGAATGTTATTCAGCCATAAAAAGCAATGCAGTTTTGATACATCTTACAAGATGGATAAAGCTCCAAAACATCCAGTGAAATCGGCCAGGCTCAGAAGACCACATTCTGTAGGATTCAATTTACACGAAATGTCCCAATAGACAAATCTACAGACACAGAACAGATTAGTGGATGTCAGGACCAACGGGAAGAGGGGGAGTCATGGGGTTGGAGAGTGACTGCTAAGGGCACCAGATTTCTTTTAGGGCTGATTAAAATCTTCTAGTTAGTGTTGATGGCTGCTTTTAAGATACATAAATTCTCAATAAAGGTGTTATTAAAAAAAAACACCTCAAGATGTGTAGGACGTGGGGAAATTGGAAATCTCAAGCAATGCTGTTAGGAACATAAAATGGTACAACCACTTTTTAAGAAACTGGCTAACTATTTTCCAAAGTTAACTATATACTTAGCATATGACCCAGCAATCCCACTCCCAGGCATGTACCCAAGAGAAAGGAAAATGTACGTTCATGCAGAATACTGCACACAACTATAAACAACTATTTATAGGAGCTTAATTCATAGTCACCCAAAGCTGGAAACAACCCAGAGTCACTAACAGATGGATATACATACTGTAATACATCCATACAATGTAATGCCACTCAGCAATGAAAAGCAAGCTATTGATACACATGCCATGAATGGATCTCAATTATGCCAAGAGGGAGAAGTTGGGAGGGAGGGAGAGAGAAAGAAAGAGAAAGAAAAACTGTATCGTTCCATTCATACAAAACACTAGGAAACATAAATTAATCAGAACAGAAAGCAAGCCAGTGGCTGCTTGGGGATAGGAAGACAGGGAGGCAAAGAGGAGAGGCGTTACCAAGGGGACTGAGGAAATTCGGGGGTGGGTGGTGACGGTTAGGGACATGTTTACTATCCTGATTGTGATGATGCCTTCACGGACATTCACATGTCAACACATGTCACACATGATTTAAATATGTGCAATTTCTGTATGTCGATGGCACTCCGTTCTACTTGAATTTACTTTTCACCTGCAAGGCCTCCTGGTCTGGTGGGGCCTGGCCCGGCCTGCGGTACATGCTCAGCATTTCCTGCAGCACCTTCACGTGACTCCGGACCTCCTCCACAGCACTGACTCTCTTGGACACCTTCTCTGATTTCTCTTGTTCCTTTTGGGAGAGAGAGGATGGAAGTGAGGGAGCAGAAGCCCTGGGTAAGGCCTGCACGCGGGATGGGAAAGAGGCGCTGTGCCGGCGAGCTCAGGCACATGGCGCGCACAGTGAGTGGGCAGTGTTCCCTCACTGGGCGAGGAAAACTTGGGGGCCTGGAATTCCTGTGAAAGGCAATGCAATCCGAGGCCTGGCCAACCTACAGCTTTTACCACCAGCCTCAATCCCTTTGAAAAACAGATTCCCAAGCAGACTTTCTATCACCGGGACAGAAACTGGGGTCTATGAAATGCTTTGGGCCCCTGGACGGAGATACTTGGGAAGTTACACTCCATGGTTTCTGCTTCCAGTCGCCATCCTGCTCTTCAGGGAGCCCGCGGCTATGCCCCGGTTTTGGGCCCAGAGCCCATCCTTTTTCCCGGCCAACTGGGCACCCAGGCCCTCAAGCACATGCACGTGTGTGTCAAATGCTGGTTCTGTAGAATCCCGCGGAAAGATGCCCACCTCCTTGACCAAATTCTTGATCAGCCTGTTGGCAGCCTGAAGATCCTCAGGGTGATTGCTCTTCAGAAGCCTCGTCAGAAGCTGAGGAATGAACGAGAAGAGCAGGTGAAACCACTTCCCTCTGTGTCAAACGGCCGGACTACTAGGCAGCAACAAGAGGACAGGGACACAGCTCCTTACTTCACAAGCGTCACCTTACCCAATGCTCGCAATGACACCACACAGGGATTAGGACTATCCCCACAGACTACAGGGTTTTCAGTGGGGCACAAAGGTGGAGGATTATATCCCCCAGGAGACATCTGGCAAAATCTGGAGATGCGTCCTGTGGGTAGAGGCCAGGATACTATAAAGTTCCTGCAGTGAACAGGAACAGCCCCAGTAAGAAAACGATCTGGCCCCAAATACTGCTGGTACTGAGGCTGTCCCGCGCCACACACTCTATGATGCAACAGACCTCGGTGATCCTGTTCACTTTACTCCCCATGCCCAGCAGAACACCACGGACATGGGAGTCACTCAGTCGTCCCTGAGGGCACTAACGATGGCTATACTGAACCCCAGAGTGTATAAGCAGCTTGCCCGAGGTGCCAGAAGATTCTTTCTCCAAAGTCCGTGCCATGCCTCATCTTCCCCCCACTTCTGCAACTGGAAGGCATCAGTAGAAGAGGAGCCAGAGAGAAAGGCAGCCCAGAACCAGGCCCTGCTTGTTCTAACCCCACAGCCCTTGAACATCTATGTCCAAGGGAAGGGTGCACTGAGAAGGCAGAGAGCACTGCTCACACATGGCCTGGAGCTTTCCTGGTTCCACACCAGTCCTGGTGTGTGACCAACAACAGTAATGACCAAAAGCACCACCAGGGCCCCAGGCCCCTCTCCCCGTTCAGAGGCACTCTAACGCTACTCCTGGGTCTTTGTCCCTGTCCTTACTGATGTCTGAGGAGCAACAATTA
Organism: Suricata suricatta; assembly: GCF_006229205.1. Lineage (NCBI taxonomy): Eukaryota > Metazoa > Chordata > Mammalia > Carnivora > Herpestidae > Suricata > Suricata suricatta. The sequence goes on from NC_043707.1 coordinate 17,084,783, forward strand.
TGAGAGGCAGTGGCAGAAGGAAAACGGGTGGGATCAGGCTTACTGGCACTAAAGACAAAGAACCGACCCACCATCTTCCCCCAATCCCACATATATACTGGATACAACTGACCATCCACACTGCCCACGTGGGTTAGCCTCCTGTACCTTGTTTCCCTCGGGAACACTTGCACAGATAAGGTGGAGGGTACACAAAACGTGGTATTTATTTGGCCCATTCATGAAGAAGACATCCAGACCTTATGCAACCTTATTCTAAGAGCCTGCTCCAGAGAGAACTCACTAATGCACCTCCCCACCTTCCCCCACACTTTGGTTCAGGGATCAAAACACGTTCCAGGAGATATTTCAGGAGAGTCTCTAAAGGAAGGGGAATGATCAGATTTCAGGTCAGCCACCAAGGCCAGGGAGGGGCTCCTTACCTTGGACTTTTCTTCATCAGCATCAAAGATGGAGCTCTTGGGCCAGGGAGAAGGTGGAGGCAAAATTTTATCCACTGGTAGTTTAGGGTCTTGCTTTACAATCCCTAAAACATGCAATTCATGAAGTTACAATATGGGTATGGGTACCCACTGACTTCACATAAAGTCCAAAACTCCCAGTTCCTGATGTCCCACTAGGAAAACACTGTCAATGACTGTAAAGGGATACAGCCGGGGTATGACCAAGGCTCTGCATCCTCCCAGAGGAGACTCCGAGGAAAGAGCATAAAAACAGGGGCATCAGAGCCAACTGAGAACAGAGACAGACTCTAGGGCTAGTGGGCTGTGGGCCTCATGCTATAAAAAATACTGATTATTGTATGCAGGCACATAACCTCCCAGGGCCCAGAAAGTACTGTAGGATCCATGACACTTCTAAAAACAGTGAGTACAGGGGTACCTGCGTGGCTCAGTTGGTTAAGCATCTGACAGTCTTTGTAAGACTGAGCCCCACATCCTCTCTCTCTGCCCCGCTCCCACTTGTGTTCTCTCTCTCTCTCTCTCTATCTCAAAATAAATAAACTTTGGAGCACTTGGGTGCCTCAGTCGGTTAAGCATCTGACTTCGGCTCACGTCCTGATCTCACAGTTTGTGAGTTCAAGCCCCATGTCAGACTCTGTGCTGACAGCTAGGAACCTGCTTCAGATTCTCTCTCTCTCTCTCTCTCTCTCTCTCTCTCTCTCTCTCTCTCTCTCTCTCTCTGTCGTTCCCCCACTCATGCTGCTCTGTCTCTCTCTCTCTCTCAAAAATAAAATGTTAAAAAAAATTTTAAACAAAATAAACTTTAAACAAACAAACAAACAGTGAGTAGGTGTAATAGGAAAAAAGTGTCCATCCTGAATCCAGGTTCCTCCTCTACAGAGCCCCACAGATTCCTAGCTTCTGCACAGGGCACAGAAAGGCATGAACTGCTCCTCCAACACTGACCAGCAGGACCCTGAACAGCTACCAATCTACTACTTCTCTTGAATCCACTACAGTAGAGATCACAAGGCAACAAACACCCTGGAATCTGAGAAGCCAACACCAATGTGAGTAATTCAGATAAAATGGTTTCTAAATGGTTTATGGGCCGGCATGAGCAGCAAGAGAACACCACCCTGAGGCCCACAGCACGAAAGGACCAGGCTCTTCTCCACCGGGCACCCCGTGAAAGACAATGGGAAAGGCCTAATATCCCACCTAAATCCTTCTCTCTCCTTCCAGAACATTCAACTGCTGGAGAAGAACAGCAAGCCCTGTAGTCCTCAGAGCAGTGCTGAAAACCTACTGTAGTTAAGGAACAGAAAGAAAACCCGGTGGCCGTAGGGGAAAGGGCAGGATCATGACCCCGGGACACAGTGTTCACTGAAGACAGGGGCTTAGGCAGAGCGGAGAATGACAGTGCCGGCCTCCACCAGGCTAACCAGCACTGGGTAACAATTAATAGCAGTTGACTGTTAGGAAAGTATCCAGAATAAGACTGTCTCTGAAACGCAGAGCACAAGGGAAGACCTAATGCTTGGATGGAACAGATACGAGGAAAACTCTAACAAATCAGCTCCCACACTAAACATGAGCTAACATTGCAGGAACTTAAAATCTGGTAGAGTGAGCGTAACTATAGCAACAACAGTCTCAAACCCAGCTCAACTCCTGCCTGCAAGAAGGAGTTCCTGCCCATTGCCAGGATTATTTATGGGGCGCCTGGGTGACTCAGTACAGCATACAACTCTTGATCTTGTGGTTGTGAGTTTGAGCCCCCATGTTGGGTGTAGAGATTACATAAACATAAAATGTTAAGAAAAACAAACAACCTATTTGTCTCAGTCTCTACTCCTATACAAAATGTCCAGTTTTCACACACACACAAAAATACTGCTGTAAAGAGGAAATGCAACGTGAGCGATGGAGTCTGACCTTGTTTCTTCAGCATCTGGTAAGCATCTCGGATCTTGACATCCTCTGGAAACCAGACTGTCCAGCTAAAGAGTATTTCAATGACTCTTCCTTTAACTTTTTCGGTGGTCCAGGATCCTAGGTACTGAAAATAAAAAGGAAAGAATTACAGTGCTGGAAAGGACTGAGCAAACCAGCCAGCACCCGCCACCACTAAGGAGGCAGCCACTGAGGTCCAGGGAAGTGAGCTGCTGCCCACGGCTGGTTGAGAGTTGAAACAACAGAGGCCAAACTCCCCGGCACTCGACTCCAGGGTGCCTTCAGGGTTTCTAGGAGTCACCCTCCAGAACTGCTAAAATTAAGCCCACCATATACTGGTCTAGGTTAGAGCCACTGGGGACCCTCATTTTTTGAATGAGACAAGAATGGAATATTAAAAGAATATACTTGGTCTTTGTCCCTAGTTGCTGGCAGTTTTGACAACCCCTGGAATTCCCTGAGGTACAGGAATATCTTTGTTATTCACAATGAGCCCCCTTGGACCGCACCTCCGTGTATGTTAACCATTCATGGTGGGCACTCAGTTTCAAGGGAGAGACTGACCACTTTAGAAAAACCCACCATGTGACGAGAGGGTTGGAAATTTCAGCCCTAGCCCAACCCCCAGGCTGTTCCCCTAGGAGGGAAGCGGGCAGGAGATGGGAGTTCAACCATAGCCAGTGGTTTAGTCAAAATGCCTACATAACTCCAGATAAAAACTCTGAAACAACGAAGTCTGGAGAGCTTCCTGGTTAAAACACGTGATGCACAGGAGGGCGGTGGGGAAGCTCTGCTCCCCACTTCCCGCAAGACCCTGTCCATGCAGCTCTTCCGTCTATATCCTTTATAACAAACAGGTAATAACAAGTACAGTGCTTTCCTATCTTTTGTGAGTCTTGTTAGTGAATTAAGAAACCTGGTGGAAGGCGTCACGGGAACCCCGAATCTGCGGGCAGTCAGAGAGCAGAGGAAGCGGCCTGGGGACACCTGAGACCCCACCTGCTATCTGAAGTCGGCAGCACAGTCTAGGGAGGACTGAGCCCTTCACAGGGAGGGTAGTAACTAGTGGCAGAACTGAAATGAGTTAAATTGTAGAACACACAGTTGGTATCAGAGAATTGCCGAGAAGCAGCAAAGGAGAGCACTGATGTTACCACCCAAGAATGGTGTTGCTAAGATAGGAGCCAGGAGAAAAGGTGCCAGGGACAGGCAAGAAGGGATATAACACTTAGAGCCACACCTAGTATCACTTGACATGGACATAAAACACACACACACACACACACACCGTCCTCAAGGGGTACCTAGGTGGTTCAATTGGTTGAGAGTCTGACTCTTGATTTCAGTTCAGATCATGATCTCAGTTCTTGAGATCGAACCCCAAGTCGGGCTCTACACTGGGCATAGAGCCTGCTGGGGATTCTCTCTCTCCCTCTCTCTTCCCCTCCCCTGCTCATGTTTGTTCTCTCACTCAAAATAAACAAACTTAAAATAAATAAATAATTAAAAAAAAAATCTGTCCTCAATCTTGAGTTCCTCATCCCTCTAAGCCACCCACCACAAGGCCGTCTTTAAAGGGACAACGTGAATGCTGACAATTAACAGCAGAGCTCAGCTGGTGATCACAACCAGCATCCTAGGCCTTGGAGAGTGCTGGGGAAAGCCACTGAAGAAGACGTGACACCAGCTAACCTGTGAGGTGGACCTGGGCAATCTCAGGTCTCTCAACCCCTCTGCTGTCCTAGGAATATGGACACAGCCATGAAATAAACAGTAATGTGGTGTAGACACCACCTATACAGGACACCCGACTGAACCCCCTTAAGACTTCTACATAAACCTTTAAGACTTGCTGGGTGTGGAGACCAACTTGCCTACGGCCACACAGCACAAGCCCAAAACGTACATTCCCTCTGCTTATTAACCCCGCCACCTAGCAACCTGGAGTGGTCTCTCTCTGCTCTCCCTGCCCCCTCATGCAGAGGCCAATTTCAGATTATACCTGGGAAGCTCCCTTGAAGGTTATGAACCAATAAAGAGGAAAGCTCTCACGTGCGGGACATCCCCTCTTGGATCTGTCACAAACCAGAGACAGCTGGCAGGCTCCACTGTGAGCTGGCCTAGCTTGGGACCAACAAGGGAGGAAGGAGTGGGAAGCTGGGGGTAGGTACAGTATAGGGAGCAGGGCTAAGGCCAGGGCGCTCACCTTCGGGGACAACACTTTGATCAGTTCATTGAGGAAGCGGAATTTGGCCACCTCGTTGTGGAACTTCTCCCCACAGTGGTTCACACACATCTCCAGCACCTGCACAGACACAGGACCCCCATGAGAAGGGAAAATCACTGCTTCAGGCCGCTCTCAAATCTGATGAGCGTTCTCTGAAACCGTGGCTGGTGTTTCCTCAAGACTACAAAGACACTAGAGTTTGAGGAAGGGTCACATTTTCAGACTAAGAAAAAAATGCTACCTGGGTGATCTCGCTGTAACTATCAGGTCTGTGCCCAGGAGGAAGCGGAGTGACATGTACCCTGAAGCCCCCCCACCTTTTAAGGAGACCCTTGGGCAGGTGGAAGTGGCCAGAGAATCACCTCCTCAGGGGCAGGAATCGGTATGCGAAGCCCAAGGCTGTTCAGCCTGACGCTGCGTGCTGGCTTCACGGCTCATCGTCAGCGTGGCGAGATGAGCCTGCACTTACTTTCTTTGGCCCACACTACTGTTTACCATTTCAGACTAGTCACAAACGTCAATAAATTCAGAGAATTCACATAAAAATCTGAATTTCTGATTTCTCTTGGAAAACAAAGTTCTAGCAACTCTGGGCCCAGACTCACGCCTGGCAACAGCCAGCCGGTCCTGTGCGACGGCTGCCCTCTTTACACTGGGCTTGTGCTCACCAGTGCTTCCGTCCTCACCTCGGAGCTCACTCACTTATGTGGCCTGTCAGGCCCTGGTACCTGTGGCACTTGAACTTGCCAGCCCTGGTCTCGGAAAGACAAAAGGAAATAGAACCTTCTCTTTCTCCCCACACAGCGGCCTCAATGCTGCTCTCTAGAAACAGACCTCAGATGCAGCAACCCAAGCCCCGAACTCCCTGTCAGACGCTCTCCACCACACTGAAATGCGACCAGGGGCTGCACTCTCCAGCGTCACGACAGGAACGCTTACACTAAGGAGCAAGCCAAACTCACCGTTAGGGCATAAAGAGCTTCCTTCTCTTGTGGAGACTGGATCTTGTGGGCCAGGAGCCAGGGTGCGTGGGTGGGGCTAAAGGAAAACAGAGAGGAGCACCTGGGTGGCTCAGTCGGTTAAGAGTCCAACTTCAGCTCAGATCAGGATCTCAGGGTTCATGAGTTCGAGTCCCACATTGGGCTCTGTGCTGACAACTCGGAGCCTGGAGCCTGCTTTGGATGCTAAGTCTCCCTCTCTCTGCCCCTCCCCTGTTCACACTCTGTCACTCTCTCAAGAATAAACATTAAAAATAATCTTTTAAATAAAATAAGATAAAGGAGAACAGAGAAACCTGGGCGGAGAGGAAGAAACCAAGCAGTATGGCTATGTACGCTCAGTCGAGTCACCTCCCTTCCAGCAGCACGAGGCCCAGAGCAGAGGTGGAGTGACTGGCACCCAGCCCACCCACGTGCCGCTGAAGAAGACCACCCCCCGACCCACCATTCTCGCAGTGACAGCACCTGACATCCTCCCGTCACCTGCCTGCAGCCAAGCCACTCCTAAAACTCCAAGCTGAGCACTTTAGGGCCAGACCTGCGTGTAACCAGGTCACGAGCAGTACAGACCCGTCAGATGACAAATGCTCCGTAAACACTAGAGCAGAAAGTGTGACCAAACTCGTCACTCATTTCCGAATGTTGAATATTCAGCAACATGTAGATTAAACATGTGATGACTGATTTGATTCTTCAGTTCCTATCCAGATGCTCTGGAAACAGGAACCAACTTACCCTTTTCCTGCTTATTAACAAAGATGACATTTAGATTGCGGGGAACACACCGCTCTCCTCTGCACTGCTACACAACCTTGCTACATTCTACCCGTAACATTCAGAGGTCTCCTCAGCAGCAGTGTCTTCTAACACTAAAATGTTTTCCAAATAATTGCCAATTACAAGCGGACTATTCTGTTTAAAACAAACAGACAAAAAACATGACTTTGCTATTTTGGGGAAAATGTTCTCAGATTATGGAGAGGGAAAAAAAAAAAAGAAAGACAGCCCTACTTTCTTCCTCTCAGGTGAAACAGACCCAAGAGACAAAAGCATGCGCTTAGTCTGAGGTATACCCCTTATCTGAGGTGTGTGTGTATGTGTGTGAAAGTCACCTTACCCGTTGGGATCAGTGTTCACCTGGTCACAGAAATTCTGGATAGCTGACCAATCCTGCTCCGACATGCTTGGGTCTGTGGCTTTATCTGACAAGGAAATAAAAATAAAGAATAAAAATAAACATACACCTCGCCCCCCCGCCGCAAATAAAGTGGCAGCCAAGGACTGTGCTATCACTCCTCAAGGAGATCAGGACCCACAGGCAGAGAGCTGAAGGGACAAGACCTTGGCTGTGCTGCCGGCCACCATCAGGCACAGCGTCTGGCACATGATGAGGCTGGGGTGAGGATCTGCTGACCAAATGAACATGTGAGCTCTTATCCTGCAAGAGACTCTACTTCCGAGGCAGGGGTTGGCCTGTGTGTGCCTCCTTCATGCCTCCCGCCAGGACTTCCCCACTTTGGCCCGGCAACGAGGGTGAGCATGCGCAGAATCCGGGAGGCGACTTGTAAGTTTCTGAACTGTGTGACGTAAGTTTAGAACATACCACAAGAATGTAGGTGGCTCCACTTGGTCATCCCACCATCTCCTCTGAAACAATACCCTTCAATCTAACCCTCAGCTTACTGAAATCCGTTCTGAGCATCCTATGTAAGAGGCTTCTCCATGTGGTCTAATAAGAACTCCCCGTTTTCACTCTTTAAAATGCCATTCCTTTCCATAAACTTACACATTCCCAGGTCCAATCATGCTAGGGTCTCCTGCACTGGAACACTGGTATTTGGATGAAATCTGAGGACTCTAAGCGTTGAAGGCATGGGGACACAGCCAGAGAGACACCTGTGGAAGCGGCATTAACAGAAGGCCTAACTTAAGACCATGCTCCACCGAGGGGAAGGGCAATCTTTGACCTTCCTCGTGCTGGATGACAGCAGCTTCACCTCCTTCCACTGCTGCCCAGGAAGGCTTTCCATCCTGCATGTCCCGCCCCAGACTAAACCAGGCTCTGCTCTCTCACAATGGAGCCGCTGGGAGGCCTCTGTCCTAGGCTTTCTGAACTTCCACCCGGACTCCTTCCTGTCCAGCTCTCTGGGGCCTACCCACCTCTTCAGGGAAAGACCTTCCTGAACCTGACTGAGAAGTTCTTTCAAGCTCTACAATAGGCTGATTCTAGGTCCTGTTTCTGATATTATTCCTTTTGCCTGAACCTCTACTCCTCTCCTGAAAATCCTACCCCATTCTTCAAGGCCCAAATGACTTTCCACCTTCTCCCAAACCTCCTCCTGCTGCTCCAGCCCCCAAAATTCTCCTCCCTTCCAATTACTAAAGATCCTATGGTCAAGCAGAGTTTAACCTTTCCTGACTACAGTCACATTTCTGTCATGTGGAAGTCATGTGTCTGTCCACCTCAACAGTGAGACTCAAAAAGCCAACTCCATTTTGGCTGGCATTGCCACATTCCCTCACCTGATCCTCTTCAAAGCTCTTTCCCTACGCTGTATCTCAAAAGTCCTATCCTGGGCACCTAGGTGGCTAAGTGGGCCAAGTGTTTTAGTCTTGATTTTGGCTCAGGTCATGGTCTCATGGTCACGGTACCAAGCCACACCTTGGGCTCCATGCTCACAGCATAGAACCTGCTTGGGATTCTCATATTCTCTCTCTTTCTCTCTCTCTCTCAAAATAAATAAATGTTTAAAAAAGAAACTCAAGAAGGCAAAACCCACATATTCCCTGCAGTGCTTAGTACAATGTCTTACTTTAAAGGCACAAAATAATTACTCATGAAATAAATTATTTAAAGCAGTGAGTCTCAGATTCTGGTTAAGGATGTCTGACTCATCATCCTAACCTATTTAAGCTTCTTTAAGTTTTAGTTCACTACAAGGTCAAGGTTGATGCCTCCAGGCATTCAGACCTCAACATTCAACTGGACCCAGAGGCAGAGATCGGCAGAAAACAGCGTTCCTTCTCCTGCACCCTCTCCCCGCCCCCATCAAGTGAAGAGTTAGACAGGCACCAGCTTTTCCAAATAAAGGAAGAAAACGCTTCTACAAGGTTAAGTCATGTTCCAAACCCTTAGTTACTATGTGTCATACACCAGGCTGAGTGTTTTCCAAGCTTCCCGTCCCCTCAAATCCTCAGAAGGGAGAGCACCACCATCATCTCACCATTTTATAGGGAAAGAAAGCTACCCAGCCATAAAAACTAGAAAACAACAGGAACGGAACTTCAGTCCCATGTCTGGCCCAAGCCAGGGCCCAAACATTTCTCACAGTAAACTCAGTTCCTTGACAGAGACAAAGCCTCTTTGGAAACTAGTTTCTTCAATTTCTCATCACTAAGATATCAGCTCCCTAAAGCAGGAAGATGGGTCTCATTCACCCTCGCATCCTCTAGCACCTAGAATAGTAACTGGCACAAAGATCTACTGAATGAATGAATGAATGAATGAATGAATGAATGAATGAATGATTCATCTTTTGCTATGCAGTTTGACCAGCTGGCTGGATGTATTTCTGACTCCAGTTCTAAAACCACTGGGTTTCCCAACACTTAATGCCGGCCTGTGGAGCTATCTCAGAGGCCTGCAGCAGCTCCAGAGAAAACAGCCGCTGGGGAACCAGCAGCCGGGTTTGATCAGGCCAGGGCCTGACCCAGGTTTGTAGGACATCCATCTGCCCCAAGGAGTGGCTGGGGGCAACTAGGACATGGCCAACCAAGAACTCAAAGAACCCCTTCTCTGCTTCCCATGACTGCCACAGCCCCCCAGGGGCCATCCCACTGGGTTTATTTAGCTGGCCTTCGGGCAGGACAAATACCACCACCACCATGCATCTGCTTAGTAAAAGCAATGTTTCTATCCATTTCAAACCTGCTACAGGGTGAGAGGTATTAAGAAAACAGCTGAGCCCTCCAGTCGTGAGTGAAATGGCTCATCTAAGGGTGACAAAGTCAGAAGGCAAATCATCTCACACCAGCTGCCAACCAACCACTAGAGTCAGGCCTCTGGCACTCAGAGCAGCCTGCACTAGTGAGGGGAACCCTGAGGCTGTGGGGAAGGGGGCAGTCACCTCAAGGAGCATTTAGAATTCAACCCTTCAGGAAGTACCCACTGACCCCCACCGTAGCCCGGCAGTCATTCAAGTAAGCACACTGAGTGCATCGTGGGTACCAAGACCCACCCCAGGAATCTCCTATGCCATGCTCCGAGATAAAGAACGAGCTCAGCCCTCCAGAAGCTGGCAGCATATAAATAGATTGCAATCTGACCACCCTAAAGAGAGGCACAAGAGAGGCACAAAAGTGGGGCTGGAAGGAAGACAGGACACATCACCTGGGGGTAGGTCCAGAGAGAAAGAAGAAAGGGATTTACTGTGCACCCCACTTGAAGCTCGAGCACCCCACCTGAAGCACGGATCGATGGCAAGCAGCCTCTGGCAGCACTACAACAGCTTCCATCCTAGAGACCAAGGGGCCTCAGGGCTGCTTTTAAGAGCATAGGACTGGGGCACCTGGGTGGCTCTGTTGGTTGAGCCACCTTCAGCTCAGGTCATGATCTCACATTCATGGGTTCAAGCCCCATGTCAGGCTCTCTGCTGACAGCTAGCTCAAAGCCTGGAGCCTGTCTTGAGATTCTGTGTCTCCCTCTCTCTGTGACCCTCCCTTGCTCACGCTGTCTCTCTCTTTCTCAAAAATAAATAAAACATTTTTAAAAATGGAAAAAAATAGAGCATAGGACTGGCCAACAAGCTAAGAGGACTACTAAGAGGAAACTGCTTAAATCAATTATAGCATACCCATACAAAGGGACGGAGGTTTTCAGTAACAGGATGAGACAGGTGTCTATGCAGTCATGTGGAACAATGACCAAAATCAATTAAATTTGAAGGAGGAGGTTTACAGAGAGCACAGAAGCTGCTATTTGTATTTTAATTTTTTTTAATGTTTATTTATTTTTGAGAGACAGAGACTGAGCATGAGCTGGGGAGGCGCAGAGAGAGATAGACACAGAATCCATCCACAGCAAGCTCTGGGCTCTGAGATGTCAGCACAGAGCCTGATGAGCTGTGAGATCATGACCTGAGCCGAAGACGCTAAACTGACTGAGCCACCCAGGTGCCCCACTCTTTGTATTTTTTTTTTAATGTTTACTTATTTTGATAGAGATAGCGTAAGTGGAGGAGAGGAAGAGAGAGTCCCGAGCAGGCTCCACACCATCAGCACAGAGCACCATGTGGGGCTCAAATTCCCAAACCTCGAGATCATGACCTGAGCCAAAATGAAGTCAGTGCTTAACTCACCAAGCCACCTAGGTGCCCCTGCTATTTGTATTTTTTAATATGTTTTGTTTTGTTTGTTTATTTTTGAAAGTGAGAGTGAGAGAGTATGAGCAGGGGAGGGGCAGAGAGAGAGGGAGACACAGAATCGGAAGCAGGCTCCAGGCTCTGAGCTGTCAGCACAGAGCCCAATGCAGGGCTCAAACCCATGAACTGTGAGATCATGACCTGAGCCGAAGTTGGACACTTAACCGACTGAGCCACCCAGGTGCCCCTATTTGTATTTTTAAAGTATACGCTTCTGTAACAGCTTCCTGATTATCTTTGGCGAACTACTCCTCACCAGTTCTACATCCAAAGTTTTTCTTTTTTTTTCTGCTAAGCCAATATGAGTGAGTTTTCTGCCATTCACAACTAAAAACACTAATAATGATAGTATCGAACACTACATGCTAGGTACTGTTCTAAGTGTTTCACATGTATTAACAACTCTAACAAAGACAGGTCACTACTATCCCTATCTTCGAGACACAGCTGCCCTGCCCTGCCTGCTGAGTCCAGATCTGATAGTGACCTGAACTTGGCAGTCACCAGACTGCACCTAAAGTGATTTCCTCCTCCATCCAGCCCAGGCTCAGCGAACGCAGCTGTACTGTCCTTGCGGCCATTCCATCACCGCCCCCCTCCGTACCTCCTTGTCCTTCCATTGCATCGAGTCCACTGTGCCCCACTCCCCACATCCTGGCAAATTTAGTTTAAAGGTTTATTTGTTTTTTTAATGATTATTTTTGAGAGAGCACACGTGCAAGTAGGGGAGGGGCAGAGAGATGGGGAGAGAGAATCCCAAGCAGGCTCTGCACTGACAGCAGAGAGCCTGATGCGGGGCTCGAACTCACAAACCCTGAAAGTATGACCCGAGCCAAAATTGGAGGCTCGACCGAGGAGCCACCCAGGCATTCCCAGCAAATCTAGTTTCAACTGTAGTTTGCCTCCTCTGATCCTTCTAGGGATGGAGAATCACACAACCATGAAGACTAGAAGAAACGTTTCTGATGTCCAATCAACACTCTGAGGATCTCAAGTGTGAAGGGGAAGGTGTTCCTGCCACTCTCCCAGAGGGGACATTTGGCAATATCTGGAGACATTTTTGGTTTTATCTGGACATTTTGGTGTGTGCTATTGGCGTCCAGTGGATCGAGACCAGAGATTCTACTAAACGTCCCGTAAGGCACAGGACAGGCCCCTGCAACACTGTTATGGACCCCAATATGTCATGGATGTCAAGGTTGAGAAACCCTGTTCTCAAGTGTGCAGGTGGGCTCCCTTTTGTTTCCCTTACCAGCCAGTTCTCAAACTTCCCCACCTCCTTCCTGGATCCCCTGGTTCCACCGCAGCCCCCAGCACTCAGCAGGGAATGGTGGCAGTGATACTGAAACTTATTTGCATGTGTAATCATCTTTATCTCCTTCCCCAAGCATTCGGAAAAATACAAGGTGCCCTTCTTCTCTGCAAAGCAAGTCACCCCTTTCTGCTCGGGCTCTGAACTCCCTCAGCATCGAGCTTGCCAGGGAGCCAGAGTACTGGACTTGGAATTTAAGGACAGTTCTTCAAAGGAACAACAGGCTAAGGACAAGACTGACAGGTGCCTCTCTCGTTGTAAGATCTCCTTTTTGCCTGAATTCCCTCCCTCCTTCCTTTCACAAAGGCCACCAACAACAAAAAAAAAAAAAAAAAAGAAGAAGAAGAAGAAAAGAATGGTGACCAGGGGCTACTCTCTCCCTACACCAAGCTTTATATTTCAGAGTGGTTGCCGACTCTTCAAAACTCAAGAGACCTCACATAAAAATGTAGGTTCTAGCTCTACCTGAAAAACTAGAAGATCCAGCACGTTTGGGACATTAGCTTAAAACGTCTGGGGCTAAAGTACCCCCTCCTCTGGCAGTCATGTATCCTATTATCTCCGGCACCAGGTTGGCTGACAGCCGTCCTGTCACCCAGTCCATGTGACTCTCTCTTTGGCAACTCCAGTCTAGGTGTGTTCTCCACCACCTCCTAATTAACCGCTTGTCCCCACCACTTAACTCAAAGATGCCTCATCAGTAACCTTTTAGTTGCCAAATTCAAAGTTCCTCCTTCTCCTGCCTGACTCTCCTCCATCTTTCTGCAGCAAAGCTGTCTACCAACTGTGCCCTACCTTTGAGATCTGTGGCTCTCCACCCTCCCAGCTGTGTCCCAGCCTGTGTCCCCTACGCCTGTGTGCGGCTGCTTTCCCCACCTGCTTCCTAAATGGTGAGGTTCTCCACGCTCCATCTGCAAACCTCTGCTCCGGACAAGCTCTCTGCCAATGAACTGGAGATTCCCATGCTGACCTCCAGCTCACCCTCTCTGCAGCTGACTGCCTGTTTGGAGAATGTCTCTCTTTGGCTGTGCCACCTGCACCTCAAACTCCACAACTCAACTATCAAGTCCTCCTCCCAGGAGAGTCATTTCTAACCAACCAGTTACCCTGAGCCCCGAGATCCATCCTGGACTCCTGGTCTCCTGCCTCCATTTGAATGCATCCAGGCTGCGGACTGTGCCCACTAATGATTTCTACCGTCAGTCCCAATACCTCTGTCCTTCTTCAGCCCCTAACACTACCGAAAGACCTTTTTTATTTACTCTCCTCCTTAACTAGTTTGGCTCCACATGGCTGCAGGTGATGCTTTTAATAGGTGTACCAGATCAGATTCTCCAGCTGAAAAACGCCATCCCAACCCCACCCCAGAATAAGATATAAACTCCTTTCTGCAGCATACAAGCCCCAATTAGCCCTGCAGCCTCTTCTCCAGGCTTTGTTCTTCAGGCTTTGCACTCTAGCACTACCAACTACTGGTTCCAGAAATGTTCCACACTCTCCTGTCCCCAGCTTTTGCACATGCAGTTTCCTGTGCTTGAGATGTTCTTGCCTATACTGTCCACTCAAATGCTTGATTTGCTGTGACAGTCCCCAGGTAAACAGACCAACTCCTACCACCGCTGTGGGCCCCCACCCCCAACGTGCATTTGTTATGACAAGTTGCCTTTACTGCGGGCTTGGACCCATTAAACAACGTTTTTGTGATCAAAGACCCCGTCTATGCATCTCAGGATTTTCACCATCTACCAGAGCCCAATACAAGCAGCACGTTCGCTGTCCTCTTTGACTTTCAATTCCTCATGTGTAACACAGGGACATAACCCCTACCCTCCAGGACTGTCGTGAAGCTTACCATACACATAAGTCCAGCCAGAGTAAACACGCTCAAAAGGTATAAAGGGCTTGTTTTGACGTTAACGACAGCAGGCAGCAGGTGATCTGCACCAGAGACCGCAAGAGGCTGACTGGCTCGCACGAGTAAGTCTAGTCCCCTTCAGTGTAAACGTCCCCATCTCCAAAACGTGGTTAATAATAGAAGCTGCCTCTTGGGGTCTTAATGAGGATTAACAATGGCTGAACTGCCTCTAGCAGAGTGCTTGACACAAAAGAAAAGCCCAACAAACGCTAGCCATTACGTTTGTAAGGTTTATGCGCTACGACGACAGTAGCGGTGGGCAGTGGTGGGGAGCAGAGCACCGCGACTCGGGTTTGCCGCGCGACACCCGGGCCGATCTCCGCACCCCAGCCCGGCCCAGCCTCCTCTCCGCAGCCACCTGCCCGCCGTCACGTCCAAAGAAAGGCCTGGGGAGTCAGGAAGCCAGGCCTCACGTGTGGCGCTGAGCCCGCGCCGAGGGGCGGCCCCGTTACTCACTGAGCCATAGCTCCAGCGCTGCTGCCGGCACCGGGGGTCCCTCGGCCGACTCTGCCCCTGCCGCGGCCTCGGCCCCCGCAGGCACCGTCGCCGTAGCCGCCATGGCCCCAACCCCGCTATTCAAGCTACTGCCGCCCCTTCCCCTCTGGCCACCGCCGCCGCCGTCCGGCGCGCTCCCAGGCAGCCGACGCGGCAGGCGCAGGTTGGCACGTGACTGGGCGGGGCCCATGGAGCCCCGCCCGCCAACCCGGCCCCGCCTCCCTGCGGTCTAAAGGGCTGGGGACGCTGTTTTACCAAGATGATTCCGCTCCGACGGGTGTGCGTCCGTCTGGTCTTCTAGACTAGCAATGGGGTCAAAGCCCATCAAGCCAATTTAGCGAGGCCTGCGCGCTCTCCTCCTTCTGGAGTAGGCTTGTCAGATGAAATGCAGGACGCCCACTTAAATTTGATTTCAGATAGACTAGGAATAGTTAGGGGGCATTTTTACCCAACAGGGTCTTGCGCCACACCACCTTCTCTGAAATGACACGCCCGCTTTCCTCCATACTCCCTTATTTTCTTCATCACACATTACACCACAGAGGTTTGCTTATTTTGCTAAAGGATAATTTTTCCCCAAAAAGTCATGATTCTCACACATATTGAAATGAACACGTGTTAAATATTTTAACTTTTTAATTAAAAGAGGGGCTGTAAGCAGATGCTGTAATCCATTCAAAAGAGAAAAAAGGTGGGGGCGTCTGGCTGCCTCAGTTACTAAAGGATGAGAGTCGGTTTTGTGGTTGGTAAATTCAAGCCCCACATTGGGTGTAGAGATTACTTAAAAATATTAACCAAAAACAGCTTTAAAAGGTGAATTTATACAGAATAACAGAATGATGGAACGCATGGACAAAAGGACACAAAACCAGCTTTTCAGTCAGCAGTGACGGTTGTCCGTCTGGCCCGCTGAATAATTTGGATTACTATCAGTTATCTACAAGTAACCGCCTTGTAAGATGTCTGTGCCACAAAGGCAATGCATAATTTTCCTTCCAAGCACAAAGTGTTGATACTCCATTGCCTGTTTCACTCCACTAATAAAAAGCCAAAACTTTGCCTTCTATGCTTCTATATCCCCAGTTCCTAGAAGAGTGCCTGGCGCACTAGGGCCAATAAATATTTGTTGAACGGCCAAACAAACCCTAGAAGCAATAAGAGATAGCTGTGGGGCTTTGTCCCTCTCTGAAAGAGGACATCAACCTTTCTAATTTTGACCTTGAACTTTCTCATTGATCAAATTCTTTCCAACTTATCTCTTAACTCAGCAAAAGGCCCTGGTGAGGAAAGCATCCCGTGATGGGAAACAAAACCACCCCCTCAAGCAATAAGGATCACCCTGGGTCAGCAAGACCCCCTCCTGCCTGACCCTAAGACGATCATGACCTCATCATTACTGCCCACTTGCACAAACCCACCGACCTTTGTCCCACATTTTCCTTACGTAAACCTAGAAGTGCTTCTGGCACTAAAGACAGTCTTTGACATATTAGTCTGCTCTCTTCTTGGTATTGGCCTCACATAAATAAATCCTTTTCTCCTTTCACTCTGGGGTTCCCCCACCCACCCCCCTCGCCCCTCTGCTCTCTGCTTTTGAATTCTGTCAGCAGTGAATGGCCAAACCTGGTCTGTTTGGGACCTCCAGAGGCAAGTGCTTGCTCTTGCACCCTTTTGGTCCAGTGATACCGCTACCACAAATAATTACACAATCTAAGAGAAGTACAACTGTTGTACAATAGCCACACACATCTTCCACTGACAGATTGTTGCCCAAAGCGCCCTTCTATATGGAAACTGTCACTAAAGGGCTCTGCAGGATAAGGAACCGACATGTTTACTGTGTGCCTGCTTCTACGCTAAACCATTTTTTAAAGGTTATTTTTGAGATAGAGAGACAGAGTGTGAGCAGGGGAGGGTCAGAGAGAGAGGGAGAAACTCAATCTGAAGCAGGCTCCAGGCTCTGAGCTGTCAGCACAGAGCCCAACGCGGGGCTCAAACCCATGAACTGCAAGATCATAACCTGAGCTGAAGTCAGATGCTTACCAACTGAGCCACCCAGATGCCCCTACACTAAACCTTTTATCTGTCTTATTAAAGGAGTTGCTGTAACAAAATACCCCAGACAGGGTGGCCTAAATGACAGAAATTTCTCACAGGTCTGGAGGTCAGGAAGTCCAAATGTGCTGCAGATTGGGTCCCTGGTGAGGCCTCACTTCCTGGTTTGCAGAGGGCTGTCTTCTTCCTGTGTGCTCACAAAGTGGGGGGCAGTGGAGGGAGGTGGGAAGAAGGGGGAGGGGGAGAATGGATGCCCTGTGGTCTCTCTCTTATAGAGACACTAATCCCTTCATGAGCACCTCACCCTTGTGACCACATCTAAACCTAATTAACTCCCACAGCCACCACTCTCCAAAAACCATTATATCGGGAGCTTCAAAAATCTTAGGAGACACCTTCCAACTATAACATTATTCATATAGGAGACATTTTGTATTTCAACAAAAACTGCATTGTCTATAGCGCGACCTTCTTTATCTTCTTCCCTATTCTTTGGGAATTCTGTTACATCTCAGAAAGCTGTAGGTTAAACGAAAGCAATGAAAAGTTACTGTCTATAGGCATGCAAATGAATTCTGTTCCAGGCAGATGCAACCCTCTCCATGTGGAAAAACCAGTTTGTCTCCATCTGCACATTCATTTCAATATTCCTGATCTGCAAATGTGTCTGCACTTTAGATTCTCCTTTGAACCGGCTATAACATCTCATCAGTGTCTTCATTACAGAGTCAAATAAAGTCTTTCACACTTGCTCATCTAAACACTTGGCAGCACTATAGCTGGGCTTCCTCATTGTGACAAATGTCTGGCGATGACCAAAGACACCGCCCTGTAGAAAGGCAGGCACTCTCCCTTTGCCAGGGACCATCCATCCCTTCCTAAATATTTCTTCTACCTGGTTCCTGATTTTAAGCAACTGAACTCATTTAAAATTTTGACATGTGGATCAGTACTTTTCCAACTGGCATTTGTTAAAGTCACCTGGAGGGCTTACTAAAATACATAATGCAGGGCCTGACCCACAGTTTCTAATTCAGTGGGTCTGGGGTGAGGCCCAAGAATCTGCCTTTCTAATTAGTACCCAGGTGATACTGATGCCGATCACTGGTCTAGGGACCACAACTGAAAGTTAAAAGGGTAAGTGGACAGTAAGGAAGTGTATTAGGAGTTCAGGGTAGTGGTTGGGTTCATAGATCACCGAGCTCCTGGCACTTTATAGACGCAAAATAATTTTCGGTGGAACTGGAACCCCCTGGCTCTCCCTATCTAGCTCTCAGCACCAGATGGAAGCCAATTGTACCAGGAATCCTTTCTTTTGCTCGTCCTGTTCCCTCGGCCTGGAATGACCTTCCTCTGCTGTCAAAGTGCCTCAGCATTGGGCTGCCAGACTTGGCCAATAAAAATAGAGGAGGCCCAGCTAAATCCGAATTTCAGACAATTTCTTAGCACAAGTATGTTCTAAATATTGCATGGGACACACTTAAACTAAACTAATTATTCATGGGGCGCCTGGGTGGCTCAGTCAGTTGAGCGTCCGACTTCGGCTCAGGTCATGATCTTGAGTTTGTGAGTTCAAGCCCCACGCCGGGCTCTGTGCTGACAGCTCGGAGCCGGGACCTTGCTTCTGACTCTGTCTCCTCTCTCTGCCCCTCCTCCATTCATGCTCTGTCTCTTTCTCTCTCTCAAAAATAAATAAACATTAAAAAAATTATTCACTATTTATCTGAAATCAAATTTAAAAGGCAAAAACCCAACTCCTTCTAAAGAAAGTGTCCCGTTGGGGCACCTGGGTGGCTCAGTCAGTTAAGCCTCCGACTTCAGCTCAGGTCAGATCTCACATTCGTGGGTTCAAGCCCCGCATCAGGCTCTGTGCTGACAGCTAGCTCAGAGCCTGGAGCCTGCTTCTGGTTCTGTCTCCTCTCTCTGCCCCTCCTTTCTCATGCTGTCTCTCTCTGTCTCAAAAATAAATAAAACATTAAAAAAAAAAAAAAAAAAAGAAAGTGTCCCGCAACTGGCTTCCAGCCCCCACCCAAGGATACTCACATCCGTGTACCACTCTGATGGCCTCTCCACCATCTGCTCCGCACTTACCTTATTGTAATTCTTAGTCTCACATGAGACTCTCATCTCTTTGAGGTGAGGACCTTCTATTTCATTCTTTGTTCTTTTAAAGCTTAACAAATAAATGTAAATACACATACACATATAAATATATATAATTGGGGGTGAGAAATACCTGTGGACTGAGCATCTGTAATTAATGAGCCCTGATTATTTCTCTCCACATCTCCAGGCCTAACGGGGCCTGGCACACAACAGGTATTTGTCAACTGAATGAATAAAGACAGGATTGAACAGATTCCTTTTAGAGGGGTTCTCCAGGGAAAGAAAGCCTCTCCTCCTCAACTGGGCTGTCCTGCTGCAATCAGAATTGGGGGAGGGGTGGCAGTGGGCAGAGCTGAGAGAACTCTGGCCCAGAGGGAAAGGCCATGACCCTAACATTTGGCCTGGCTATGCAGTTGGAGATCCCCAGGGCATCATAATCAGCATGAGTGCCAAGACAAACTTGTACTGACTTCTAAATTTAAAAAAAAATTCATATCCTGTGATTCACTAATGAAAATAGTAACCACAATGATGTGAAGTTCCTGCACACTGCAAATCAGCGTTCTAACTAAACATAGTGACTTTGGTGAAGCCAGTGCCTGCGCACTTGACTGCTCACCCTAACCATCCAACTCAATCAGAGGCGGAGCTGGTCTTTTACTCACCAGTATCTACTGAGCCCCCACTATGTGAGCCCGCAGCATTCTTAGCACTAGGGGTACAATGGTGAGGACAGAGGAGGCCCCTGTTCTCATTGACTCTCCAGTCTGACACTAAGAAATAAGTGCAGAACTGCTTATGCACACAATTAGTTACGCAATCAATTCCAATCCTGTGCTTTGGAAAAGAATAGGGTGCTGATGATTAATGATAACAGGAAGACCTTCTGGGAGGAGGTCAGAGGCTTCCCAGAGGTGAGAGCGGGCTGGCATCTGAAGGTTAAGAAAGAGGTGACCAGGCCAAGCCAGAGAAGAGGGGGTGGACACGCCTTCCAGTCACAGAGAACAGTAGTGAGTACGAAGGCAGGAAGGAGACGTGTCTAGGGACCCTGGGAGGGCTTATGTGGTTGGGCCCAGACAAGAGGGCACGTGAGGGGCAATACTGGATGAGAGACTGTGATAAAGACACATGACTTCATCGTGACAACAGGCCTCCTCGTGCCTCATTTCCTAATCCTCTCCCACCAGGTCTGGTTTTGTTCAAATCTCTCTGCAGCAAAGCTGCCAAATTGATCCTTCCAATTACCCAGATTGTGTCACTTCCCTGCCTAAAATATTTCAATGGCTCTTCGCCTTCCACCTCCGAAGACTTAATTCATGTATTCACTAACTGAACCCCCACTTTGTTCAGGTGCCCACTGCTCCCCAACCCAGCCATGTACCTCAGGGAAGAGCTGGCCCTGCCCCCAGCTCTGGGTCTGACTGATCTATGAGGATGCCTCTCCTACTTCCCCAGAAATCCAAGAATGGGGAAGTAGAGCCTGGAAGCGTGCTTGGAGAAGTCCCCTTGCTTTTAGAAAGAGAGCCACAGAAAGCCACGATCGCTGACAGGACATGAAGGAGGAAGTGCAGAGAGGCCCAACCACTTAAGCCAGCCAATTAATTGCAAGCAGAATCAATCAACTGGAGGCTGTTGGTGGGGCCAATAAAGCAGAGATGGAAAGACCCTGGGTCCTTACTGACGTTACTGAACGTTTAATTAACCAACCCTAGAGCCTACCTTTCCCCTGAACTTCCTGTTGTGTGAAATTATTTTTTAAATTTTTTTATAGTTTATTTTTGAGACAGAGAGACAGAGCATGGCTGGGGGAGGGGCAGAGAGAGAGGGAGACACGGAATGTGAAGCACGGCTCTGTCAGCACAGAGCCCGATGACGCGGGGCTCAAACCAATGAACCGTGAGATCATGACCTGAGCCTAAGTCTGATGCTTAACAGACTGAGCCACCCAGGCGCCCCCTGTTGTGTGAAATTCTAGATCTTCTTGTTTTAAGCTGGTTTGAATCTGGATTTTTGCTGTTGTTGTTGCTGTTTTGCATCAGATGGCACCCTGATACCTTTAACCTGGCAAAGAAGGGCCATTTGGAATTTCCCTCTGCCTGGTTTCTCAGCCACTTTGACGCCCCCTCAACTCTTACCCTTAGTTCCAATCACGCCCACCTTCGTGAAGTTCCCCTTTCCTCCTGCTTGGAATACCCTTCCAACCCCCACAGACCTGAGAAACTCCTATGCATCCCCTAGAGCCCAGTAAAAAGGTCACTTTATCTGTCAAGCCTTCTGGCACCCCTGAACAGATTAAAAGCCTCCCTCTCTGGACCCTGCTGTCACCCAGAGGGTCCTCACTTTCTAAATATTTATCACTCTGGTCCCTGGAAGGTAGGAATTGTCATAAGACAAATATATTAACTGATGAATATACCACAGCCAATTTTAGTCTCCAGTGTACATCTTTCTATAGTGAACTATTCCATTTGTCCCCACCCTTTACTTTAGAATCTTTGTCAAATGTCTATGTCTCACAGAGGGGTGCCTGACTGGCTCAGTGAGCGGAGCATGCAACTCCTGACTTTGGGGTTGTGGGTTCAGGCCCCATGTTGGGTGTAGAGATTACTTAAAAATTTATAAAAAAAATTTTTTAATGTTCATTTATTTTTGAGAGAGAGAGTGTGTGACAGAATGCGAGAGGGGTGGGGCAGAGAGAGAGAGAGAGAGAGAGAGAGAGAGAGAGGGAATCTGGAGCAGGCTCTAGGCTCTGAGCTGTCAGCACAGAGCACAACCTGGGGCTCAAACACACAAACTTGAGATCATGACCTGAGCTGAAGTCAGATGCTTAACGAACTGAGCCACCCAGGCATCCCAAAAATAAAATATTAAAAAAAAAGTCTATGTATCATAGATAGATGGGACTCAAAGCATATTACAGGCAGTGGACCAGACAGTTGACTACAATCACAAATCTTACAGGAGAGAAGCTTGCAGTGAAAGCAATGCTGGGAAACTATTAGAATTTGGTAGAGTTGGACCAGCTGATGACTGTCACTTCTGAACACACTAGTCTGACTGATGGGGCCCTTATTTTCTTCCTAAGATCTTCACTCGATTCCCTACTACTTGTCAGGCAATATGCCAGGTACCACAGTTATAACCAAGAATGAGACAAACTTCCTGCCTGTCTTAATCTTAGGTTCTTCAGAGCAGGCTAGGCAGTCAACATGTACAAGGACACTAGATAATTCCATATAGTGAGAGGTATTATGTACAAAACACATATAGGAGGATAAAGGCAATACGAATGAATGAGCAATGGTGATTTTCAAGAAAAGATTCCAGCTGACCCAAGTGAGATCCGTCAGATCGCTCCTGGGAATCTAGGCATGGAATATTCGTTATCCAATTGGTAGAGCAGGTGAGAGTGAGGATCCCTTCTTAGGGCTGCAGTTGTTGGCCAGCTGCAGATAAGAGAAAGCGGCCTGCAGAGGGAAGAGAGGGCAGCAGGTTAGACACTACAGCCTCATGGGCGCCTGGGTGGCTCAGTCAGTTAAGTGTCCGACTCCAGCTCAGGTCATGATCTCACAGTTCGTGGGTTTGAGCCCCACATTGGGCTCTGTGCTGACAGCTAGCTCAGAGCCTGGAGCCTGTCTTCAGATTCCGTGTCTCCCTCTCTCTCTGACCCTCCCCTACTCACGCTGTCTTCCTCTCTCTCTCAAAAATAAATAAAAACAGTAAAAAAAAATAAAATTTGAAAAAAAAAAAAAAAAGAAACTACAGTCTCAGACGGACCAAAGCAGGTTTGTTGGGTTTGCAGGTACAGATTCAGTCTCCTGTTAGGGTTCAGCGGAAGTCCTCCCCTCTGGATCTGTGAGAGTCCTGCCTCTCCCAATAAATTCCTTCTGTGGCTTAAATTAGTCTAGGTGTTACTAGGCTTTGCAACCAAGACTCCCATTTCTAAGAAAGAAATTACCGGCGGTGGTGAGGATGGTAATACAGAACATATAAGTGCCAGACATAGTTTTAAGAAGTTTATATATATTATCTATTTTAATCCTTACAACTCTGAGACAGGAACAAGCATTATCCCCATTTTACAGATGAGGAAAGTGAGGTAAAGAAGTTACGGTAAGTAGGCAGCAGAACTGGGTTGAGTCTAGACAGTTGGCCTCTGTGGCCTTTACCACTTCACCGGGCTCTCCGAAGTGCTGGAGGGATGGACTTGAGGTTACTTCAGATGTGTGATATCCCTTCACACACGCCCACGGTCCTAAGAGAAACCTCCAGTCTGAAGACCCAGGCTTCCTCCAGCTGAGGAAGTGGCAGCAGCCTTATCAACCCACGAGTCAGAGTTTCTTGTAACTGTCCCATGTGTCAGAGAAACAGAAGCTCTGATATCACTCAGTGAAGCGTTGAGCTTGGATTCATTAGCTCTTCTGAGCCTGTTTCCCTACCTGTAACCCAGATATGAGACCACCTCTCTCCTGGGGGGTCCGGAAATTGAATGTGGAGGGACTGCAGTGCTTACCGGCCTGACGTGAAGCACAGCAGAGGTCGAGGCTCCCGGGCGGGCATGCGCTGTACGCCCTCTGTATTCGTACTCTGCGTCTCCTTCCGCGGGAAAAACCTGCTGCTGCTTCATCGCCCCTTCTTCTGGAAAACGCTTCCTACTTTTCCTTGGGAATGACTTTTCCTGCACTGGATATAATCCTTGAGGGACTACCTGTTTCTGGCTAACAAATGGCAACACAACCACAGTTACTGGCTCTCTTTAATCGCTGGTGTCTAAAAGGACACTCTGGGGGCGCCTGGGTGGCTCAGTCGGTTAAGCGTCCGGCTTCGGCTCAGGTCACGATCTTGTGGTTCATGGGTTTAACCCCCGCATCGGGCTCTGTGCTGAGTTAGCTCAGAGCCTGGAGCCTGCTTCGGATTCTGTGTCTCCCTCTCTCTCTGACCCTCACCTGCTCGCACTGTCTCTGTCTCTCAAAAATAAATAAAAAACATTAAAAAAAAATTTTTTTTAAAGACACTCTCTCTTTAGCTCTTTTCTTTTTCTTACTTTATTTTTATTTATTTTGAGAGAGATAGAAAGCAGGGGAAGGACAGAGAGAGGAAGGCAGAATCCCTAGCAGGCTCTGTGCTGTCAAAACAGAGCCTGATGCAGGACTTAAACTCACTAACTGTGAGATCATGACCTGAGCTGAAATCAAGAGTCAGAGGCTAAACTGACTGAGCCACCCAGGTGCCCCAAGACACTCTCTTTTTAGAATCTAAATCCTTTAGGGGCGCCTAGGTGGCTCAGTTGGAAGAGCATTGTAATTCTTGATCTCTGGGTTGTGAGTTCAAGCCCAATCTTGGGTGTAGAGATTACTTTAAATAAATAAATTAAATTAAAAAACAAAATCCAAATCTTTAGCTGCATCATCCAAAACTAAAAGGGAAAACACAAATAGGGAGACAAATAACAGTAACAAAATCCAGCTGGGGTTCAGAGGCCCCCACTGGAGAACTAGACTGGCCATTAGCTGCTGCTGCCTCAACCACCACCATGTCCTTGGTTCCTGTCTTTTCCAAGCCCTGATTCTTTGGTTTTCTCATAGATTTTCAGACTCTCCCACGGACTTAAACTCTCCATAAACACACAGTCTCCAGTCAACTTATGTTCGGCAGAGTTGGTTTCTATTGCTTGCAACCAAAGAACTCTATCTGATGTATTTTTTCAAGCAAAGAGTCGGGCTCCATAAAGCATAACAAACTCTTAATCCCCTTTCCCTAGACCCCTGGGCAAAGGGCTCTCTATTGCTGGGTGACAAAGTATCCGTAAACCAAGTGGCTTTAGACCATAAACATTCATTATCTCATAACCTGGTGTGTCCGAAATTCGAGAGTGACTTTGCTGAGTGGTTCTGGCTCAGGATGCTTCATGGAGGATGGACTGACCACCTGACCGTGGCTGAAAGATCTGCTTCCAAGATGACTCACTCACAGGGCTGTGGGCGGAGGTCTCAGTCCCTGTCCCACGGACGTCTCTAGAGGGCTGCCCGAGTGTCTTTGTCATGTGGAGGCTGGCTTCCCGCAGAGCAAGCGATCCAAGAGGACAAGGACGCCATGAGGCATCACAAGTCGGCCCCACTTACTGCACCTACTAGGACAGAGGAATACCTAGGGGACATTTTGGGGGCTGACTGCCACACAGGGAAAGCTTAGAAGCCTCAGCAAGGTGTTTTTCAAATTTTTATTTTATTTTTTTTCCAGTAGTTTTTTTTTAAGTGTTTAAAAAAATTGTTTTTTTATAGTTTATATTTTGAGACAGAGAAAAACAGAGCATGAACAGGGCAGGATCAGAGAGAGACACACACAGAATCTGAAACAAGCTCCAGGCTCTGAGCTGTCAGCACAGAACCCGACACGGGGCTCAAACTCACAAACCGTGAGGTCATGACCTGAGCCAAAGTTGGAAGCTTAACCGACTAAGCCACCCAGGCACCCCCCAAGTAGAGTTTTTATGGCAGCCATCATCCTCCTTTCTCTTTAGCCATTCCTATTCACCCCAGTGACAACATCTATTACAGGAGCACCTGGCTGGCTCAGTCAGAAGAGCATGAGACTCTTGATCTCGGGGTTGTGGGTTCGAGCCCCATGTTGGGTACAGAGACTACTTAAATAAATAAAAGTTAAAAAAAAGAACATCTTGGGGCGCCTGGGTGGCTCAGTTGGTTAAGCCTCCGGCTTCGGCTCAGGTCAGATCTCACGTTTGTGGGTTTGAGCCCCGCGTCAGGCTCTGTGCTGACAGCTAGCTCAGAGCCTGGAGCCTGCTTCCGGTTCTGTGTCTCCTTCTCTCTCTGCCCCTCCCCCTCTCATGCTTTGTCTCTCTCTGTATCAAAAATAAATAAAACATTAAAAAAAATTAAAAAAAAAAAAAGAACATCTTATTTCAGAAACCCACAGACAGTGACTTACAAGAATGTGCAGAGGGAGGTGGGTGTGAAGAAAAAGGTGTAAAGCAGGCGCGACAAAGGTCTCCAGTTCAAGGACCAGGTCGAGAGAACTGAAGAGAAGAAGAGAGGACCCGTAGAGAAGGAGACGCGGTGCCCAAATACAAGGACAGAGCACGGTGTATCAGAGTGGCACAGAGCGCAGGCTCACCCTCGGCACACAGTCACTTCTCTTACAAACACCAGAGTCCGCCATCCAGTTCGGCCCGCGGTGTCACTCATCCTTACCGCTCCACATCCAGTGGGGCCTGAGAACTGCGACCTGTGAGTCCAAGCAGCTCCCGAGCTGGTAGGGGCTGAACTGCATCCCCTCAACACTCCTATGCCAAAGCCCTGACCCCCAGGACCTCAGAATGTAACTGTATATGGAGACATGACCTCTAAAGAGGTGCGTACATTAAAATTGGGCCATGAGGGTGGGCCTTAATCCATCTGACCCATGTCCTTACAAGAAGAGATGTGAACACCCAGAGAGACACCAACAGCACACTCTGAGAAGAGACTGCGGGAGGACACAGGAGACCATCGGCAAGCCAAGGAGAGGGGCCTCTGGGAAGCCGAATCTGCTGACACCTTGAACTTGGACTTCCAGACTCCAGGACTGTGAGGAAATAACTTTCTCTTGTTTAAGCCACCACTACGGGAGCCTGAGCTGAATATGACACAAGCAAGCCCTCTGGACAGTGTCGTGAACCAGCTCCTAACCTGTGCCGTGTAATGTGGTGTCAGAACCAAGGAGAGGTGAGAGGAAGCCATAAATGCACTGGGTGCATCCAGAGACCATTTCCACTCGGGGTTCCTTCCGTGAGTTTCCTGATGGGCCCCAGGTCCCTTCTGCTTCGCTCCGAAGGCAGTTTCCACGCATGTCCAGGCTCCCAGGGCCACCTCCACTGTCCTATCTTCTCTCTAGCTGGAAAGCACCTTCTGTATTCGCTCCCGTACTTCCTTTGCTCCCAAGGACACCATCATCTCAGCTACCGGGGGTCCTTGCTAAGAACAGAGAGAAAACGTTGCCTTATTGCCTTACACTGCCTACAACTAATGCCCCAGGCTAACCCCAGTCCTGCTGCCTGCACCCGAAGAGGCACAGTCAGCGCCAAGGTCTTTACTTTCCATGGCCAAGGATGGGTCCCAGGAGCCTGTTTGCCCGTGGTGATGTCTACTGCCCCCACCAACCGCCAGCTCCATGCAGGTAGGGAGAGTGCATGTTTCATTCACTACCGTGCCTATTGTACCCAGCACGGTGCTTACGCATAGTAGGTGCTCTGTAAATGCTATCTGCTGAGAGATTGGAGGGAATGATTGTGTTTTTTGTCTTTGTTCCCTCAAACCAGAGCATGCCTGCCACTGAATGACAGTCGAACGTATAAATGAGGGGCTCAAGGGAACAGGCCGGCCCATCTACCCACTTACCCGCTGTCCACTGAGGGCCACTCGGAGGACTTGCATCACGTTACTGTGTTTGGTCCCTTCCAGACCTTCTGATACCTTCTTCAGTTCTCCATTCAGGACATCCTGAGATAAGTTCACACCAGGTCCTTCTAAAAGCCTAGAAAAGAGGGGCACCTGCTGGCTCAGTCAGAAGAGCATGCGACTCTTCATCTCGGGATTGTGACTTTGAGTCCCATGTCAGGTGCAGAGATTACTAAAAAAAAAGTTAATAAACTTAAGAGAGAAAGAAATAAAAGCCTAGAAAAGAGCCAGTCTCCGGGGGCCTGCAATGGGCCAGTGGCAAGTAGGTAAGAGGGAGGATTTCTGAAGATTAACATTCACAACCAGTGTTCAAGCCTGCTTGGGGGGAGATGGGAAGGAAGAAGAGCCCTATCCCTTTTCAATTTGAGGAAAAAAAAACAACAACCAAGGGTGCATACACAGATAATCCAAGCACAATACAGCAAAACTCAGATGGTACCACAATAAAAGAATTTACTCATTTCTAGCTCAAGGTCATGTGATCTGTAGGCCTCGGTTTTCTCATCTGTAAAGTAGGGATAATAATAGTGTCTGCTCCTCACAGGACTACGGTGGGACTAAGTTCAAACCTGTTAGGCACTAAGTACATTGCCTGAATAGACTGTAAGTGCTCTGAAACACTAGGTCATGTATTTCACTTAGAAATTAAATACTAGCTAATACTTGTTATATCCAACAGCTTAGAAACGTTGCAAGAGAATCTAAAAACAAAGTCAGGAATGTGTTAGACATAGGATAGAAGAATGAAGCCCTCTGGGAAATTACTTGAAACAGCTTTGGGATCAGCAGAGGGGACACTCTTTGGGCGGCGGTTGGGGGGTGGGGGGGTGGAACACAGAAGGGCAGAAAGAAAGAAGACACCAGGAGACCCCAGCTCCACTAAGAGTACTGCCAACAACCTGCTACAATCATCCTCTTAGTTGTTTTTAATGTTTATCTATTTTTGAAAAAGAGAGAGAATATCAGAAGCAGGCTCCAGGCACAGAGCCCAATGTGGGGCTTGAACTCACAAACTGTGAGATCATGACCTGAGCCGAAGTTGGACGCCTAAGTGACTGAGCCACCTAGATGCCTCTACAATCATTCTTTTAAAAAATTTTTTTTAGGGCAACAACCATGATCTTGTACTCCCCCCCTGCCTGCATTCTGGGACACGACAAAATTTAGGCTTATCAGATCTGCCACATCCATGGTGGCCTTTATGAACTCCCCAATAAAGTCACAGATGCCACCTTCCCAGATGGGAAAAGAGTGACTAGGAACAGCACCTTGCACAGCTGCATGAAAACGTAGGTGATCCTGGCCTGCGTGCACTTCCAGAAGGGCTTGCCCTGGGACAGGCTGCTGCATCTGTAGGTGACGAAGTCAGGGACGTCGGCCAGCGTGAAGCAGTTCTCAAAGTGGAACAGGGTCATGGTGCCGCCTGCCTGGGCCCACCAGAGGACAGGTGGCTGCATCATCCGGCCCGGCGTCCATCTCTTGCTACAACAATTCCTTGCCTACAAGTTGAAGCACCAAAATCCAATAGGCCAGGGGTGCCTGGGTGGCTCAGTCAGTTGAGCATCTGACTCTTAATGTTGGCTCAGGCCATGATCTTATGGTTTGTGAGTTTGAGCCCCACATCAGGCTCCATGCTAGCAGTGTGGAGTCTCCTTGGGATTCTCCCTCTCTCCCTCTCTCTCTACTCCTCTCCAGCTTGCACGCTCTCTCTCAAAATAAGTAAATAAACTTAAAAACTTTTTTAAGTTAAGAAAAAGTATAAATGTTTTAAAAAAAAATAATAAAATCCAATGGGCCAACAACCGCTCTTGCTCTGCTGGTAGCCAGCTGAGATCCCCTCACCAATGTGTTTTGAGTTTTAAGAGAAATTCTCCATTCAGTTAGAGCTGGACTTGCAAAGAGGAAAAAAAAAAAGAAAGAAAGGGAGAAATAAAATAAAATAAAAAGTTTCTGAGCTGGAGGGGTGCCTAGGTGGCTCAGTCGGTTAAGCATCTGACTTTGGCTCACATCCTGATCTCGCAGTTCGGGGGTTCAAGCCCTGCATTGGGGTCTGTGCTGACAGCCTGGAGCCTGCTTCATATTCTGTATCTCCCTCTCTCTCTAACCCTCCCACACTCACTCACTGTCTCTCTCTCTCTCAAAAGTAAATAATAACTATAAAAAAATATTTTTTTACTTCTAATCTGGAACAGTGGACGGGAGCAGGGTGGGTGGGTCTATTTGACAGCACCTTCCCAGTTCCCTTCAGCTCTTAGAGTCTCCAAACTGGAAATGCTTCAGAGGGCCTGGAGAGCTTCACTGGGGCAGATGGTCTGCAGTGCCAACCGGGGTACTGCCCATGCACAGTGGGGTCCAGACAACCCCCTGCCAACGATGGGCTTCACGTGGAAGGTGACTGGCTGGGGGAACTGTGCTCATAAGTCACGTGAAAAAACTGCCTCTAGGTCCTGACAGATTCCCTCACTAACTCTGGTATCTGAGCCACTGAGTGTCAACGGGAGGCAAAAGTACCCATGCTTACCGCATCACTGACTCGGCCACATGCTTATTGTTATTCCCACATTCAGGAGATAAAATACAGGAAACATAAAATTTAAGATGGAGCGGCGCTTGGCTGGCTCAGGTGGTTGAGCGTCTGACTCTTGATCTCGGCTCAGCTCAGGACTCACACTTCACGAGTTTGAGCCCGGTGTTGGGCTCCTCGCTGACAGTGTGGAGCCCATTTGGGATTTTCTCTCTTCCCCTCCCCAGTTCACTTTGGTTCTCTCCCAAAATAAATAAATAACCTTAAGAAAAAATAAAAAAATAAAATTTAATGTGGGAAATGGGGTGCCTGGCTGGCTTAGTCAGCTGGGCATGTGACCCAATCTCAGAGTCGTGAGTTCAAGATCCACATTGGGCATGGACCCTACTTAATAGTTGTTAAAATTTACCAGAGAAAAACATAGGAACTCTCCTCTGTGCCACTGTGGGGAGGCAGGCTGTAAGGAGCTCGTGGAAGAGGGACAGGCCATAGGCGGCCAACAATGGCAGCTCAGGACACATTCGAGTTGGCGCAGAGCTTGGCATGGGCACAGAAGGGACTCCTAGAAATCTGGCAGCTTCAGGACGCTTGGGTGCCAGTTTCTCCGTCCTGAGTGGGAGCCCCCGAGTGTCTCGGAAACCTACCCTCCTGGCAGGGGTGGGGGGATAAGGCAATGGTCCTGGTGAATTAGAACTAAGAGCTCCTATTGCGGATTCTCCTAAATTAAAGGAGTATTAATAATAATGACTCTTGGGAATTTATCCTAGAGTGTAATTGCAAACCTGCTTAATGTCTATACGTGGCTATTTACTGCAGCACTGTTTGTAACAGCAAAATTTGGAAGCAATCCCAATGTCCGTCAACAGGAAATGAGTTAAATAAATTATGGTAAAGTGGTATAGTGATGGCATAAGCATAACTGTATAAAAGAATGAGGATTCTAATAACTGGGCAGATCCGCACATACGTTAAGTAAAACAAACAAACAAATCAAAAGACACTGAACAGTGTTACGGTATTTTTGTGTGAAAAAGAAGGATCATTCAGGTATAATTAAGAAGAGTAGAAATGCGCAGACTGTTCTGGAACTGGGCAGATGGGGGACAAAAATATAAACAGGTTTCCCAATGTCTACCATTTTTATACTTTTTAGGTTAAAAAAATGCTTTTAATGTTTATTTTTGAGAGAGAGACAGAGGGTGAGCAGGGAAGGGGCAGTGAAAGAGAGGGAGACACAGAATTGGAAGCAGGCTCCAGGCTCTGAGCTGTCAGCACGGAGCCCCACGTGGGGCTCAAACTCTCGAACTGCAAGATCATGACCTGAGCTGAAGCCTTATTGACTGAGCCACCAGGTACCCCGCACTTTCTAGGTTTTAAACTCAGGTTTAAGAAGTTTGAATGAGGGGGTGCTTGGGTGGCTCAGTTGGTTAAGAAGTTTGAATGTATTCCTAA